>NW_020955778.1:437308-467766 GCF_003031625.1 Empidonax traillii
GTTGTCAACCTTGCTAAATTGGTAATGAATGAACAAAGTAAAGTGACTGTTGAATACCTGCCCCCATTTTCCTTTTCACTGGTATATAATTTCTAGCCATTCAAACTAATTTTCTAAAAGATGAAAAGTTTCAGTCATTTTTTGCATGTCTACTTCGTTTAATAATCCAGATATACTTTTTGGTCATATTCTATGTTATTGTACTTCACATAGGCAAAATAAATGGATTCTCTGGTGTAGGTGTTTCTGATTTGGGAAAGAGCCAAATGCATGAGTGGAAAATGTATGTGGAGGAGAGAATGTGTCTTTACTTAATTGTGTATCCCAAATGTGACTCCAACTTCCATCTTCCCAGAGATACATAGGTGGTTATTGCATAGAAATGGCTTATAGCAGTTTTGAAAGTTGAATAAGAAAGCATGATGAGTATGTCTATGATTCCTTTCTTTATGGAAACTGTAATTCCCCTAATAGCACTGATTAAGAGACATCTGCTTTTGTTGTCCTTATATTGTTAGTGATCTAAGTAACCTTAAACAGTTCTACAATAATTATACATAAAAACTGAAAAATTCTGGCATTGCTTTTAGGTAATGTCTTTATTTATCTGAAATTTTGGTAGTAGTACAAATATAATAGGGTTAATCAGTTAATCCTTGATATTATCTCTCAGATATCTTCAACATATTAATCTTCTGGGCATATTCTCTATGCCTGATCTATGCCTGGAGATCCACATTTCTTCTAACAGGCTTATGAGCAAGTTGTTAATAGCATAGAAACATTTGTTTTATAAAACTATGTTGTGGTTTAGGAATGGTAATAGTACTCCCACTAAAATGAAAACCCAGAAGCAGCTTCTCTCCTCACCTATGGTGAGAGAGAGATAAGAGGCAAAGATCCTGAGCTGAGATAAGAACAATTTACTGGAAACAGCAAAGAGATAAGAAAACAAAGAGTAAAAGCAACAATGCTAATAGAAAAAGCATACAGAAAGAGGGTGATTTACATACAAAAAAGCTCACTGACTGACCGACCTGATTTGGCACCGTGCAGCCCCTGAAAACAAAGAACAAAATTGCCCCCAGGCCCTCCATTATACATGCTTTGCCCTTGTAAGACAGAGAAAACGAAAAACGAAAAACGATGGTGGACAAACTCCCCGTCTAACTCCTCCAGAAAAAGACAAAGTGGCAGCAGACACTCCATCTGCCACCTTTTTTCCTCCACCTCAAGCCATGCCCCCTTCTTTGTGGAAGTGACAATCCTCTGCTTCCACCCCCCAGCAATGATGTGGGTGGTACAGAACAACAACCTACACATGCCCACTTGGCTCCAGGCTCTGCTCTATCACATCCTTGGCCAAAATTACGACAAACTATAAGAAATTTCAGCAAAGAATCTGCAATGTCTCCAGAGCACTGCCTATTTATGCAGAAACAAGACTATTAAGCTAATTTAATTTATTTTTTAAATTTAATTTAATTTTTTAATTTAATTTATTTTTTGATTTAATTAAGCTAATTTATTTAATTAAATTTAATTTAATTAAATTTAATTTTTTAATTTAATCATTTTAATTAATTGTATTTAATTTTAATTTAATAAAATATTAAATTTAATAAAAATTAAATAATATCTGCCCATTCCAAGATATTCTTGGGAAATCTCTACACTGAATCAGTATCTTCATGGCCTTCATGTTTATTTGCCACACTATGCTATTTTTAAATGTAACTCCCCATTGATTTCTAGGAAAGACAACTTGGAAACAGTGTATGTTGCCTAACAAGTGGTGGGACCCTTAACAGATACATCAGTTGTAGAATATCCATCTTACATTATGTGGTATCAATAAGACATTAAAATCTAGTAGAATGCATCAAGATAAAGCATGTATAGGAAAGGCCTGATCCTAGGCCCTATATGAATTGTATTTATGATATTCATCTCCTTGACTTCTCCAAATCTAGATAATTTTGAGTTAGAAAAATTTAAATCAAATTAATAAAAGTTACATAATTTAACTGTCATGAAACATAGATCTATATTCACACACTGATTCATTTACAACTCAGTTTACATCTTCAGTTCAGCTAGTTGTGTCTCTGAGAATCAGATACAGTGTTTTTGGCTCTTCCTTCTCATTTAAGACAATTTAGAGATATTAGACTAAATCATGTTCAAACTGGAGCAGGGTTTAGCCGTCTTCCAGCCCCCTCACTTATCTCCACTCTTAGTTGCAATATAATTGAGAAGCATGTGAAAATCTACACATAGCTGCTAAAAATATTCTGAAGGATGCCTTTACCCACGCTACACAAGTTGTTTGTTGTTCTATTCTCCTAAGATGTATGGAAAAGCCAGCTTTCAAAACAACTCAAGGCAAGGATCTGTACCTTATTTGTCTAAACTTTTCACTGTAGGATGAAAAGAGACATTCTTATCACATGACTGGAAATAATACCAGGTCAAAAGAATACCTCACTCTGTCTTTGGAAGTGTAGCTGGAGTAATTTGCTTTGAAGAAAGGATTCTGAATCTGGCTCATAAATGGTTAAAAATACTTGGTTCATATACTTAAACTTGGGCATATAAGTGGTAGTTGGGACATACATTTCTAACTAGTTAACTGGAAGTTGTTTATCACTCCGTGTGCAAACAACTTTTGAATTCTCCTTTAGGAACCAGACACATCCAGGGCTTTATGTGTGAAGTCTTTCACAAGATGGCAGGAATTTTCCACCTGCCAGCTCTCTGAGACACCAAACTAGCAGCCAAATCTTAGCTAGAAGCTTTGTAGCCCGGCTAGGAACGTGGTAGAGGCAGTTCAACCCTGTCTGACTAGAATATGCCAGAGTCTTTGGAGGGTTCTAGTCTTTAGCCTGTATGAAGGTGAAATCTTCTTGTCCTGATAGATGTTTTCTGTAATTCAGAGGTAGTAGATAATGTGTTTGTTTCCCTTTGGAGGCCATATGCACACAGGATAGGATCAAGGTGACTTCAAGGAGATTAAGGGAAAGGAGAATCTTTCCCACAGCAGCTATTTCTCATGCTGCTGTGAACAGAAATGCTAAGTCCCATCTCCAACACACATCTTCATTTTCCCGTGGTAGAAATGGCCTGTCTTTGGGCTAAATCCAGTCTCTTTCTGTAGTGCCATCATACTGAATTTTTCTTTAATTTTATTCTTAAGGTCTCATGTTGAATTTTTCATGGAAAATAATCTATGAATGGAAATAAAATATTAGTAAATGTAGTTTAGTTTTAACCTAAAATGCAGTCACGATCTCCACATTTAAGAAGTTCTTTAATGTGGACTATTATAAGGTGGTGTGGAAAGTGATGTGGAAAGAAAGAACAGCAAAATGATGATGGTATGGTCTCTTGAGCAAAGGCTGATAGGGTGCTTTATATACTGTAGGCAAAAGCACAGACCCCTGAAAGCAAAATCCTCCCATGAGTCCAGAAACATCAGCAGTGTAAATTTACCACAACATCTATGGCAGTTGACTTGATGACTAGTGTGACATTAGTCAGAGTCTGAAATATCTCATGCATTCCTAAAGGTGAGAAATACTCACAAGCAACAATGAACTTCTTTTGCTCCTCTATCTGTTGTGTGATTCTAGAAAAGGTTTTGTCAACAGTTATCAGTCTCAGGTTTTAAAGATATTAAAAAAAGTAGGTCAAAGTGTGGTCCAAATTTATCTACGGGATTCATAATGGAGATAAATAATTTAATACTGTTGGCTGCTGATAGAAAAGGGAGGAGGTACTCTACAATGCACAGATACTAATATTTAATCCTGAAAAGGCAATTAACTGTCCCATGCCATTTTTTGAGACTGTATTTGTTTACATTCCTTGATAAGGATCATCACTGAAGTAGGTGATGTTGGCATGATGGATTGAGATGAGAATTGTGAGGTGTATTACAAATTCTTTCATGGAGGTTCAGTGACTGAAATACTATCAAGATGTAGGGTTGAATGGTAACCCTCTCTTGTAGTTTGTATTCCCTGAAAATCCAGGCCTGCTGATGTGGTCCATTATGACAAATCTCTGACTAAATGACATTAATTTATTTATAAGGAAAATAGAATTAGTCTGGGAGATGAGGAAAGGGGAAGTCACTGCCTGCCCTGTCCTGTTTTGTAGAGTCAGCAAAAGGCTGGAGTTGGATCTTGGTCCAACAGTTTAGATGAGCCTGACAGCTATGTCAGCTGTTGCATTATGAAGTGAAGGAGGTATTGAGGAGAAGCTGGGTAACAGTGAGAATGAAGAGATTAGCTCCAATAGCTGAAAGATCACATCAGTGATGGGCACTGAGAATCTTTACATCTCTGCCCTAACTGAGCTGTTTTATTTCTGATTTGAAAGTAGAACATTCTTTTAGCGGTATAGTGATCTTCTTCTTTTTTGCTTTTGAAAGAGGTATTGAAAAGCATTGCAAGTAGTTCTAAAGTGAGAGTAGTTCTAATGTGAGAACCCTGTGGCATTTGGCACAGAGTTATCAGCACAGGAACTTTCTCTAGGCTAGGTACTGAAATAGGAGAAGACAGAGACTATAATTTCAAGTATGAGTGCTGATTGCTCAGTCATACCAACTGCAGTTGACCTTTAAGAACAGCAGCTTATTTGGGACCAAAAAGCTATAGGTTTCCTGTAAAGTTCTCTGTGCCTGATTATTGTTATTATACCAGACTGAACATTTCTCTCCCTCTGCAGCTGGAATTTTAATTGGCTGTTTCATTTCTGTAACAGCTGCTAAGAAGCTTTGCTCTTCCCCTAACAGCTCTATTACAGCTACATAGCACCAAATGCAGCTAATTTTTTTTATCCCTGAATTCTTAATTTTTATCTCAATTCATTTGGCTTCTTAAGAAATGGATGGAACCTTAATGTGGTTCAAAAGTATTGGTGGCTTTCTCAGATTGACAAGCAGTGGCATACTGCCATGTTGAAGCTTTGTTTGTAGATGATGCCTGAGAGCAGTGAAGACATGCCAACATTCATCCTCGGCATGTTGCAGCTTGCTTGATTTGTGCAAGGAAAGCAAATTGCGTTGTATATGTGTTTTGCAATACTGTAGAGTAAGCTGGACCTGACAGATGAGAAAGAAGATCCATTGATGTTTCACTACGGTAAGCTGTAAATGCTTTTCAGAACCACCGCCTGTACATTTCCTCAGGTTGAGCATTATCTCTTCTTGCCCAAAACAGAAGAGTTTCTCTTCATGGAAGGCCAGCACCATGTCCTTTCCAGGCATCCCCTGATCAAATTCCGATTCTGGGATCTAGTCCAGGGATTCATGGTGTGATTTGGAGCTTGGCCAGCACACATATTGTGCTGTGCATTTCCTTATCTGAAGAGGCAGCTAGCAAATGTTGTTATAAGAACAAGCCCCTTTTTTCTCCATTCATTTGATTTTTTTAGTTGCACTGCTCCTATGTCTCTAAAGCTGATTGGAAGGTTTGAGAAAGGCCTCTGAATAAGCCAATCACCAATCTGTGTCCTAAATATTGACTTTGGCTACTAATAGAAGCATTTAGATACAGGAGCAAGTGCTCTTATTGGTTGCCAAAGGACAGGATTCCTTACTAGAAAAATAAGGCTACAGTCTGCTTTACAGAGAAAATACATCTGGACTCACCTTATCTGTGTCTCAGAAAACAAAAAAAATTCAAGGCCAATGAAATGAAAAGGATGATCAATATAAATATTCACTTGCTGTTTACAAGTAACTAATACTACATATATGCTCAAAAGTACAGATCTGCGTGTAGTCTGTTATCCCTGATCAGAAATGGTAGATTAGCACTTAGTTTGCTGGTAGTTTAGGAATGGTACAGAGTAGTTGTTGTTCTGTAGACGCTAAGAACAAACTATGGTAAAATGAAAACATAATTTCCTTATTATCAAAAATAATTTACTGATCTTCTTTCACATCTTTGTTTTATATCCAGGTAAATAGACAATTTTTAAAAACCTGTTGCACTGTCTGTTTATGGTCTATTTTTTCCATATTTTAATATCTAATAATTTTCTATTTACTCATTATTTGTTGTATGTGGTCTATCCTTCTTTTAGAGAAGACTTTATGGTTCACTAGCTCAAAAGTTACAAGAGATCTTGCCTGTCTTATTTAACCAGAGGTAACTTAAAAGCAGTTTTCAAGTATAAGTAAACATTTTCCCATGAAGTGAAGGTCATTTGGACACCTAAAGTTTGAACAGCTGACACTGAACATTCTCAAAGTCTCTAGTAACTTTTAAGTCAGTCATATTTCTTCTTGACTATCTAATGTTTTTTCTTTTTGATTTCCTATTGCATCTTTCTGTTCTCCCTCTCTTCCTTGAACTTCTTTCCATATCCTACAAGATTCCTCTCCAATTCTCATATCCATCTTTGCAAACTAATTATTTACATACTATTAAGAAGCCTGCATGTGATTTTTCAGACATCTGGTTTAATGATCTCAAAACTTTGCCAGAAACAGTAATGCTATTTTGAAAAGGTTAATGATGGAGTATCACCACCATCTACGCTAAATCTACTGGTGAATCCTTAATTCACCTCAGGTTAGCAGAGGGCAATCTCACGTACCCAGGTCCCTGGGAGGAACAGGGTCTGGCCAGGAACCTAGAACAAGGAAACTCATAGCAGTGCTTATTCTACACTGTTCAGGACATAAGGCGTAGAGGAAAAGAGGTAGATATGTAGAGTGAGTAAGCAATTTGGTGGGAAATAATCCTGCAGTCTGGTCAGCCCTGAAGCGTTCAGGGAGCTGGACTCTATGATAATTTTAGGTCTCTTCCAAGTGAAAATCTAATCTATTCTATTCCATTCTGAGCTTTCAGGTCAGCTGGTTGCTCAGGCCAAAAGACTCTTCAGTGGTTTTGTAGGAGTAACTCTGGTAAAAGATGCGCCTGTAATACCAGTAGTTAAACAAGAGTATTAGATCTTGCTATCTGTTCAGCAAAGTCATTCAGTGGTGAAATGGAGCTGTGCTCCTTCCTTCTCAAACAGCTGCACATCAACTCTTAGAAGTATAACTCGAAAGTATGTCGTCAGAACAAAGTGATGCAAGCAGCGATACACATTGACTATCCTGACAATCAAATGTGAATATCAAAATACCATACTCTGCCTTCTTTCAGCTTCCTAAGCTCACAGATTTAAAATTCAAACATTCATGTGACCTTCCCCGCAAGGAATCTACATTATGTTAGAGAAGACTGCAGACTGGTAAGAGTAGACAGTGCTTATTGGTGATGCAGGTGCTATTGTAGATCTTGACCTGCATCACTGGGGCAAATGTTAGAAAAATATCTAATTGTTGCTCAGAACTTACCTTTTCAGGACTTTCTCAAGAATACAAATAAGTTACTAGGAAATGTTAAACTTACGATTAAAGCTTAATTGTATGTGGGGTTTATAGGCTAATTGAAGAAACATTTTGGAATTGTACTTGGAACAGATGTGCAACTGACTGTGTGGGCTCGTAAATCATTAGTAGCATGCTACAGTTCAGAAGGTATTGGAAAGTGGAGTTACTTTTATTTTCCTCCAGAAAGCTTACATTTTTCGCAACTACAAGCAGAATCCTGTCTGTTGACTTCTACCAAGTCCATTAAGCAGGAATTGCTGTGGTTGACACTGTTTTGCTCCTTCAGACACCATTCTAAAGTTAATAGGGGTATGATTAAGGATGGCCAATAATTCTGCGGACCTGCTGCAGTGTAAGGTTTCCCTTGACCTTTTTGTCCATTATTTCTACTCATTGATACTATTTCTGCAGTCCTCGCTCACATCATCATCTTTAATTTGGCTCTTTTTTTACTGAATGATCTTTTATATGGATCAGAATAGTGTGGGCAAAGTGGAAAAGAAACAGTAATTTCTGAATCATCAAAGCATATTGCATGGTTTTCCAATGTAAAGTCAGCAAAATCTTTGCCATAATGCAATCCTCCCACTTTATAAATATGTTCCTTTGAATCCTTTGTTATTATTTAACATGCTTGCAGAATTTCTTCTTCTCCAAGTAACTGTTTTCATCTAGAATAATTTGCTTTCCATCTTGTACTTGCTATTATTAGAATACTGTAGCTGAATTTTGCTCTTCGGGCAGTATTCTTAAGCATGCAGGATCACTTCTACGGCTTTTTTTTAAAAATAGGTCTCTGTATTTTACTTTACATTGTTATTTAGGATGTTTGTGAAATGCCGGTAAATCTTGTGTAAGATTCGAAAGTTTGTACTTGCTGTTACATAGGATAAACCTCGGAATTAGAGGGAAATGTAAACAAAATCTGGGTGATTTCCAACTACAAACATTGGTCTTGGGAAGCTTGTGAAACTACTCACCTGCTTGAAGTTAAATGTACATTTAGCTTTTTTCAAAGTCATGGATGAAATGCATAATTAGCCACAATAGAAAACAATAAAATCATAAGAACACTACACATTTGTCATGTAGGAATGGCATAAAAAATAATGAAAGTGTTGGATATCAACAATAATAAGAATTTCTCTGTCTAAAATCAAAGATGAAAACGTCCCAAGTCTTTTAAATTTATCTGTGGAGACGTTCTTATATCATTAAGACACAACTATCTTATCCATAGTTGCATATCAATAATTTGTGTTTACCTAGCCAAACACATTAATCAGGCCTCATTTTCTTATCAAAGGGATGACTGTTGATTTGGAAAACTGAAATTGTCCATCTATTATAAATTTTATGTTTCATTTTTCAGGGCCTTGCAGAGAAGGTATTTTAACTCCCGAAAGACACTGTTTGTAAAATATGGCAACAGGTATTTCAAAGATCTGCCAAAATGGTCAACACTATAGAATAATATATGAAATTGACAACACCATTAAGTAGGAAAAATGTTTTAATTCTTATTCGTAAGTGAAGAATTAGGGATAGGAAAAAAGAAATATTTTGATCAAAGCTTGGCAGCAATCTTTATCAGAAGACTAGACCTTAACCTTCAAAGGCTTAGTTCTATGCCAGTTTTACTTAGAAGTGTAGCAAATGTTACTAGGATGTAGCAACTACATGAATTACATGAACTACAAGTTTTTTTGAGAATAAGCTACCCACACTAGAAAGTCTTTGGTATAACTCAGTCGTTGGACATCACTATTCTTTTCCTTCTTGTTTACAGGCTTTAAGTTGACATCTCTACTGCTATTTTTTTTTTCTTTCATCTCTCTGCTTCCATACAGAGACTGTTTTAGCTTATTTTCCATTCTGTCTAGTCTCTGCTCAAATTTCACCCTATTTTTCATTATTAATTTTACTTTCCATCATCCTATCTGTTCCCACTGGTGAAATCAAGGAATATATAAAAGAAAAACTCCATAGCACTCAATTCCAAACCAAAAACAATCTCAGTGACTTTCAAATTATCACAGACAAAATAAAGATGCCTGTCCTTAGTTGTAATTCATTACTCTCTGAGACATTTGGTGCAAGATATTAAATGTAATCATTTCAATGAACCAATCTTCTTCCCTTTTGAATATAGCAAGTCATTCCAGAATAAGAACAAAGGACTAATACCAGTCACTAATCAACTATTAGCTCATTGATGCTTTCACTGATGTGGATAAGTACAATAAATGCAAAAAAAAGCAGTCATTAAGTTTGAGGTAAAAGTCATTATCGTTGCTAAGTGTGACACAAGTTGAAGAAATACATGACAGTGTTAAGCAGTACAAAAAGGTGTTGTACAGCATTTTGTCTATTACACATCATGTGCTTTATCACCTTTTGCTGATAATAAATTATACGTCAGAACCTTCCCCTTTAATACAGGTGTAGTGGATGGAGCCATGTACTTCACTTGTAAGAGAGAGGTGATGATATATTTTATTGATATAATGAAGTTTGATAGTAAATGTGACAGTAGTTTGACAAGATTTGATGGCAAAGTACACTTGATTGTTTCCTGCATAGAGGACAGTGTCAAACAAAACTGTCAAGGAGGCCCTCATGTAGAGTCATGAAGTTTAGAAAGGACCCCCTTTTGTCCTAAGCCCCACCTCAGAGAGGAGTTTAAGTACAGCTGGATCCTCTCCTAGTCCCAGACTTTGTCAATGGTTTGTAGTTTTATATATACATATGATGATTTGAAGGATCGTATATACATTATCAATCCTTTATAGCATTTAGCTGAGATTTCAAAGTTGCTTGACTTATAGTTTTATTTGCTTGCCAGCAAGACATCAGCGTCACTGCTACATACACCCGTTGGTTACCCTGTTGTCATCTGCCGCCCACAATCCAGAGTAAGCTGGATGCAGTTACTTCATCACAACCACCACTGGTGTTTATGGCTTAAGTAGGGGCAGTGGCGAACTCTGCCACAGTAGGTATACAAAGGGTAATTAACTCATATGTCCTGAAGAGTTTGAAATTAATAGTGAACTTCAGATGTTGGGTAGGTAAAACAGGCATCAGTGTATGCTTTTGGCTCATTCCAGATCTATATTCTAGTCATACATGGATTATATGTTCCAGAAATTGAAATTTCTATATTTCTTTTTGAAGTATTGTGGAGGCACAGAGATGCTTAGTTTTCACAGTAGTCAAGATCAAGCTGCTCAGATGATTTAATCGGCTTTTAGGCAAAAAAGTAAGTCTCCTGTGAGATATATTAATGGTGTTTGCAAATGAAGGCTAAAATAGGACCAGAACTTGTGAATTACCCTTCATAGAAATATATATCCGTAAAAAGAACATCTGAAGTATATTTCTGAATGAGTGTACATATTTTAATACTAACTTTTATATTATATTTGTAAATTATGCTTTATACATGCTCTAAGCACACTCAGATTTAGTAAATTGGGACTTTGGACTAGATAATTTTTATAGGTCCATTCCAAATGAAATAGTCTATTCTACTATATTCTATTCTGTTCTGTTTAAAATGCAAACACCATGAGCCATATGGGGCACAGTACGTTCCCTCCATGAGGGCAGAATCACACCCCTGAAGTGCTGCAAACCACAGGAGATGGGAATATGGGACAACTTGTTCTAATTGATCGTAGCTGTGTGATTGAGAAGCTCTGCTGAGAACAGTGAACCTGTTGGTGAAGGGTTAATAAGGGGTTCATAAACACATTTAACTCGAATAGTACTGCTGTCATTTTGTCCATGAAAAGTGTTGAACAGACCAGAATGCCTCTGTGTTTTCTAAGTTGTCTCCCATTTCTGAACGAAATGAAATTACTTTAAACAATATTTTTGTAACCTACTTGTTAGTAGCAATTCTAGATATTCAGCTGTCCTCTTCACAATGATCTTTTGTATTTATTCTTTCTCCAAAAATGCCTCTTTACTTAGCAGCACTGAGAACTGTTATTCAAGACACTGAGAAAGAGAAATGAAGTGCGTAGCTTGCCTGCCAAAACTAAGTCCTGTAATCTTGGATTAGATTGGTCTTCAAGAAAGCTGGTGGCAAGCATTTTGTGTAAATAAAATCAGCGAAGACATGGTATTATAGAATTCCATGTAATAAATTCTGCAAATAACTCACAACTACCTTTCTGTTAAATTTTGTTGGCTGAAGAATGTGTTTCCTGATGCCTATATCAGAAAGGCCCAAAACCAGGACCCCTAGTTTCTCAACATTATTGTCAGTGTTGCTACCTTTTAACTGAATAGCCTAAGAGACTGTAGATCCAGCATTGTGTGGGCAGGTGAAGACTTGGGCAGATGACATACAAGGACTGACACTGCTGCACAGCATCACACCACCAGCACAGCAACGGCTGCTCTGCAACAAAGTTTTTGCATGGCTGAATTAGTTTTAAGGAGAGATTATCTGAAGACTTTCTGATGACTGACTGTAGAAAGCATGTAGATTGCCAAAACTTATTTATAAATAAACTTGTTTATCTTCTCTTAAGGTCCTGAAGGTGCAGAAGGAAGCCATGAGTTTTGCTTTCATGCTAAATAAAATTTGATTTTTAATTTTTATTTTTATTTGATCTGTTCTATATCTTGTAGTTTATAGTGTGTTTTGTCTTCCCTGAGGCAAAAGTGTCATCTTTTTTCCCCCTATGCTGTCCCATATTTGAAAATTCCAGAAATTACCTTTTTAATGGCATGGACACATTGAATGTATTAAGCAGTAAAAATTGCATGGTATCTACCACGTAAATAAACAGAAGTTATTTGCCTAAGAAAATTATATCATGGCTGAATTTTATCCCTTCACCATGTTATGTTTTACCGTTGCATCCTTTACTGCTGATTCTTTGAAAAATTCCTATCTAGTATTTAAAGTTACATTAGATGAGCTGTCAACACTTTCTTTAACTAGACGACTATTTTCATTTAAATAAAATTGTTATGTTCCCAATAATTGCTGTTATCAGCACACTATGTACTTCTTTTATTAAGGGCAAATTATTACAACTTGAAAACTGTCTAACTTTTGTGCACAGTAGCCTCTTCTTAAATGTTTATAATTGTGCGGACCTACCCATACTAACATTATAATATATTACAGATTGGTATCTGTGGTACTGTTGTCAGATACCACATAAAAATTTATCTAATGACCTTTTCATACAGGAGACAGGTACTTTTGCTCATTGCAATTTAGAAGAAGTTGGCTACATTCACTGTGACTATTGTAGTTTGTAACACTTAGTGTTGCAAGTTTTAAAGTCTATCAGAATTCCCTGTACACAAAAGAGCTCCTACCATATGTCACGTAAAAGAATTTTATTTTGAAAACTCCCTTACCACCTACTTTTCAACAGTGGTTATTAAGGTTATTTATGGACATATCTATTCTCAGTGTGTGGATTTCATAGCCATAGGAAGTCATAGAATAAAATATCAGAGCTAGATTTGAAAAGTATCTGGCTCATTTTAAGACTAGAGTAATGTTTGTGGGTGGTACATCCCTTAACATGGCAAGCCTGTGGAGGTACAAGTGCGAGACCAGATTCATTGCCTTGAAGAAGGGAGAAACTTAAAATCTGCCTTGTTCTTTGCTGAAGGTCATCCCATTTTTCAACACTCTTTTTGAAATGTGACTGTCAGAGCTGAACAGAATAATCCACAGACTCATTTTTAGTACTTGTTAGTGCTCTTCTCTGGATTTATTCCAGATCTGAGCTCCTGTTCAGATAGCCTGAATTTAGTCATGTTTTGACTGTGCTAGCTTTTGCTGTCAACATATCATGCTGAGAGACTATGTTCTATGCACCCTCTCTTTAGCAAAGCAATTTTTTTTTGAGAAATGGCTGCATATAACAAAATTGCCATAATAATTTTACTTCCTATGTATGCAAATATACATTTATATGCAATATACATTTATCATTTTAGATCCATATGAGTGATTTATTGTTATGGTCTAGTCCATGTTTTTTTATCATCATCATCATATTTTATTAGCAGTAGTTTTATTACCAATAATTGTTAAAGATACCAAATACCATTAAGCCTAAAATGGTGCCTATGAGAAACATTACATCCTACTTCCAATTTCTTTGGAAAGTCTATTAGTCACCCAGATTTTCCTCCATTAGTATGGGTTTTATTGATCTTATACAGTGTTATACATAGTGATAAATTAAATTTAAGAAAACATACAGAAAATAGAATGGTTCAGATTATTCTAGTATTTTACACAGTTGCCTTCTTCAGATGGATTTGCAATCCTATAAAACTGATAGCATGTCTTAGATAAGTGCAGAGTATTAAATACAGTTGGACAGGTGTAATGTGTTTAGACAGTAAGTTTTCACTAACACAAATACACTCAGTCCCCCAAACATGTGCACATATATACACATATGTATTTTTTCAAAAGTTTACATCATGGATAGAGGTAAAATATTAGTCTTGGTTGACCATTCATCTGGTATGCTACAGTGGTGCAATATTATTTTAAAAAAAGAATGTTTATTCTATTTTTTCTTTAAGTTCACTAACATATAGATAGCACTATATTAATATATCATATCTACACTATTTCTTCTTTGAAAACTTGTGCATAGGGAATGTCTGTGGTTCAAAATGTAGGTGATGAATAATATAGATGTTGAAAGACTGGCTGGCTACAGATGGAAATGTCTGGCTTTCTGATCAGATTTTCTGAAAAAAAAAAAAATAACTCACTCTTCTGAGCACCTAAATGGGCTCTCTGGATCTCATTCACAGTCATAATTTGCAAACCTGAATGATTAAATACAACTCCCTCCTCCTAAATTAGTATTTAGACAGGTTAATTAGAACTGAAATAATTCCATTCAGTGTCTCTGAAACTTTTCTTTGTAGTGGAACAGCAGCTTTATCTCCTCAAAAGGCTGTAAAGCTAATCATAGGAGGTACAAGATAGTGTGTCAGAATGGCACTAACTGACTTTTAAGCCCAGATGAGAATGCTTTACTGTAGTTTATAGGATTCAGTCTTAAAACACATGTGAAAACTTGTGAGTAGTCTTCCCAGTTGCACTTAGGTCTCTTGTAGTCATACATGTTTGCAGCACAGAACTCAAGTTCAGATTTGTGAGGCGCAGAAACTCTGTAATGGAATTCCTTGCTTAGTTTATTATTTAGCAGTGGCTCCCATTTATTATTTATCTGCATCTGTATTTCTCCATTAATGTGTTTAGAAAGAGGAAAATAAAGCATCAGCCTCTGCTCCATTTTAAAAGATGGGAAAAGATTGTGCTGTTTAAATTTATGTTTCAAATTAAAGTAGCTGAAGAGTTGGACATTATTTATTTATTGTATTTGTTTAAAATTGTTAGCATAAGAAAAATAGTATTTTTAAAATGATTAGTCCAATTCCTAAGCATCCTAAAGTATGAAAAAGTCATAAATTTTCCATATAGAATAGTAGCATTTTATTAAAAATGCTATCTATAGTCTGTACTTGCAGTCAAAGGAGAAAGTATGGAAGATAAAACGTTA
The DNA here is from genome assembly GCF_003031625.1 of Empidonax traillii. Lineage (NCBI taxonomy): Eukaryota > Metazoa > Chordata > Aves > Passeriformes > Tyrannidae > Empidonax > Empidonax traillii. The sequence continues at coordinate 452,273 of NW_020955778.1, forward strand.
TGTCAATTTATCTTTATGATGTGAAAAATACAACTGAAAGTTGAATTACCAATAGAAGAATCAAATTACACTGTGTATATTTAAAAGAATGTCAGCTTACTTTTCATATATTTCTCATGAGTGTAAACTATACCTATTTTTTGTTGAGCAGATGTGCTGAGTATCATATTAAACAAAAGCAAAACAGGACCTGTTTGCCAGGCTGGATTCCCTTACTCGAAGAATTCAAGCAAAATCAAAGGTCTGTGTTTCTTATGCCAGGAAAGGAAACGTTATCAAGAAACCATTGCAAGCTATTGAGCTGCCATGGAATTATTTTTACCAGTGGTTGTGTTCATGGTAGTGAAAAAATGATTCACTAATTTATTTTAACTGACAGTAGATTATTCTGCTGAATGTGAAGAGTGCGTTATGGCTATTCTGACCAGAAGATGAGGCTCTTTGCCCTTATTGTGGCCCATACTGCATGTGATATTCAGGTAGTGAGTGATACTTTGGGAGCATGATGTCTTTTTCACATAACAGATCCAGCTTTCTTTGATTTTAAGATTCTGCACAGCCAAAGTATACAGACATAAAAACAGACAGACTGGCAAATACATAGATGAATGCACGTTACATGCTTAAAAGCAAGAAATTCCTTTAACTGAAATAATTCAGACCTTAGCCAGCTTCCACAGCTGAAGGTATGTATTTACTTTCTAAAGGTCATATGTGAACAAGGAGACTCACAAAAAAACCCTACCAAAAAAAAAAAAAAAAAAAAGATTATTTCTTGTTGTTCATGTTTAAATAACTACCCTTGTGCCTTATGCAAGAGTACAGTAATTAAGTGCTTTTGGTTTTGCCGGTATCTGGGAACAGGTCAGGAAAACAAGCCCATCTCTTGTACACCGTGAGGCTCTTTGTTATTATTAAAATGTCTAAGATCTAGCACAATAAATTGATCATTACTGTTTGAAAGCCTTTCTAGCTATATGGAATGTTTCACCACTGAGGTTCAGGCAATTTTAAAGTCATTATTTGATTTGATGGGGCACATCCAGGTGGATTAGGCCAGCATTACTGGGTTATTCAAATGGTTATTTTTTGTAATAAATGTCTCTCTTTCTCCATCCAACACAACAATTTACCAGCAATAAAGCTAGCTTTAAGTGAACTAGTTCATCTGCACTTCAATGTAGCTGGGAGCTTAGCTCATGGAAACAATGCACCTGCGTCAGAGTTGTCTTGACTGCCCAGTGAATATGGTTGTGAGTAGCCCCTAGAGAGGAGAATGACTAGTCCAGGTACTGCAACTGCATTGCTTCCATTGAACCTAACTCATTCACAGTCAGCCTGGGGGTCCCCATGCAGGCATATCCAAGGTGTATCACAGCAGCACGTGCATTTGTCTGAAACACAGTTAATAATAGCTATGACTGACAAGCAGAGCATAACCTTTTTACTTCAAAGTACCCTTTGCCACAGTGATCTATATCTCTGTGAGTGTGAGATAAAATTCCTATAGTATACCCTGTGTGGGTCTATAGGTTAAAATGGAAAGGAGACTGTTAACAAAATACAGTTGCCCCTGTAGGAAGAATTTTGTGGTTTTGCAACATTGATCTCCAGTGACTGCCAATTTGTTTCTAGATGGAGGTTGACTGTAAAGCTCAGCCTGCGTGAGATTCAAGTGCCACTCTCTGTCACCATGACATGGCGAACAGTTAATATCACCTAATACTCTCATTACTGAGAGGATAGTGGGGCCAGAAGTTCTGTCCTCATGTCCTTCATGACAGATACTAGGATTTAAAATTACCGCTTTTTGCCAGGACTTTGTTCCCTTGGCTTTTCATATTGTGAAGGTAATCTTTTTACGTCTACATTTAGGTCACTGAAACATTGATGTTTGTACAAATCCTGCTGTTTGATATGTGAAATACTGTTCTATGGTCATAATTAATATAGAAGATGGTGCCTAACACAGCTTTGTGCTATATTTTTTAGGGTAATTATCTACATATACACAAGCCTATGTTCACTTGGTTTTGTGGATTTCTACCTCAGATGGTATACTTAAGCAGAGTTTCTCAAGATTCTTACAGTTAGTAACTCTGATTTATTGTCAGGTTTTTATTTTCCTTTGCAAAATTCTGGGGTCATGATAATTTTGGTAGTAAAAAGCTGCTATCACCAGATATATGGGAACATTTAACAATAATTTAATTTTAAAATTATATGTCAGAGTACCGTATTTGGTATTCTGCTAAATGAATTCAATTCTATCAGCTTTTGAAGAAGCATCTATGCACATACAAGTAACAGAAGAAATCATTCAAAAGTAAGAACTGAAAAACTCATTTCCATATGTTGCTCACCGAGCCATAGAACTGAGGTTTTGCAGTCTCAGATAATACCTTAATCTATGTGTGATGGTTTGTTAGTAATTGAAAATAAGCAGCTAGGAATGTAAGCCACATCTCATTAATCTAAGATTACTTAATAAAGATTACTGCTGCAGGATTGACCTTAGAGAGAGAAGAAGAATGTGTTACAAAATCTGTGATTTTGTGTTGTTCTACTAAAAATGTTCATAAGTCTCTTATCTGACCATGTGTCGTATTGGGGGGGGAGGGGGGAGGGAGTGAAACAGTTGGGAAATGCTACAATGTAGCATGTTTGTCTTTCCATGTAACAGGAGAAAATTTTATTTCCTTTATTTACTATCCAAAGACTGAAACTACTATCTACTTTGCTCAGTAACTCAATCCTTCTATGCTCTTTGCACATTACTGTAGAAAAAAAAAAAAAAAGGGAACATTGTGAAGTTGTAGGGCAGACTACATCCACTTTCTCATTCCTAAATATAAATACGAGCTGAATTTCAATAGATAGATAAATGAGCTGTGTCTCTCAGGAGTTTAATTTAGAACATCTGAGACAGAAAAATGTCTGACTTCAAAATAGTAATAGAAAACAAAGAATTACTCCAAGTCTCTGCATCTTTACTTGCGTCTTTACTTTTCCTGTTGGAAGTATGGAAAATCAAATGTAGAATGAAAACATGGGCTCATCTGATCATTTCTGAACATTTCTGAACAGTTTGGAGCATTCCTGCCTATTTAATGTTGTCTGTAGGAAATTTTAAAAGACTACAACCAGCAGGGTATCCCAGACATACTAAAGTTAATCCTAATTGTGAGTCTGTCAAGTGAATGCTACCATTTTTAAAATCGTTCCCAGATGAGTCTGATCTATACCTTGGGTTTTCAGGCAACAGTGCAGCTAACTCACAGTACATTAGAGATAATTAAGAGAAGTCTTTCAGCACTTGGGGATTCTTACTTTGGCAGATCTCTGCTGACATACAACAGTTTTATTTCCTTGTAAATCTTCTTACTGAAATGTTTTCTTGTAGTAGGATCCAAGCAAGAAATCACTTTCATATGTGTCACAAGCTATTTAATAAGTATATAATTTAATTGCCTTTCAGTGTATAACTTGTTTGATCTTTAAATATTTCCTGATGTCAATAAATGGTTTTTTCCTTTGTTATTAGCAAAAGTAAATAAGTATTTCAGTTGACTTGCACATAAGTCACTGAATGAGTGTTGAGTAAACAGTTAGTTGAGCTATTTAATTGCACATGACAAGTATGCAAAACTAACTTGAATGATAAAAACATTCCTGGAGAACTTCAAATGCTGAGGCTGAATATGTGAAGTATTCAGGTTTGCTAATTGGAAACTCTATTTACTTAATTAAAATACAGTACCTGTGTGCTAATTCAAATGAGAACAGTCAATATGTAGCTAGCAGGCATAAACAAAAGCGGATTACTTACCTTAAAAACACATTTACCTTAATTACAGCACTCAAGTTTTGAAAGTCTGTTTCTAATGGAAATGAGAGGACATTATAAAATGGAGTTTTGCATAATATTCATGAGATTAATTATAAAATTATACTTTTAATACAGTGACTGTATATATGCTTTGCAATATTCTTAACATAAGAAATATTATTCAAGAAGTGTTACTAGTATTTTATTATATTTAAACTTTAACTTTGATGTCATGTGTTCATATAACTCCATTAGTAGGTCTCAGTGGATAAGAAAGACTGTCCTGTAATTTGTACTAACAATGCTGATAACAGAAAGATCAGTGTTCTAAAAAAGACACAGTAATCCAAATATAGCCATCTACAGCTTGGTAATCAGCAGGACACAACATGAAGTGCAATCCAGAAGAAAGTGAAAGTGGGATCTGTTAAGCTAAATGTCACTTTCAGGAGCACCACTTTAGGACCTAAAGTGTCTTGGCAGCAGCACATAGGTGTTCTTGACAATGAAATGTTTTCCCCAGAGTTGTTTTTTATAATAATATCTTTCTTCTGAAAGTGACCATGAACTCTGTCACAGACGTGATACCTCTCCCACTGTGAACAAATATTGGCAGTGGGAACAAGCTGCCCAGCAGTGTTTGTAATTCAGTCTGCCTCTTAATGTAGTTGAAAGAGCATGTCAGATCTTAGGACTACATATGTTGTAATTCTTCACTCCTTCAAACTAAGAACATTTAACAGCAGTCTTGATACCAATGAACACCATGATATGAAAGAAGAAATAAGTGATACACCTGCTGTTTGAATTTTGAATGAGAATGTCTTTCCTACACCAGGTGCAAGGGCATGAAGCCGAAGGGTTCATTCAAGAAGGGCTGCAGTGCAGCTTCACCTTTCACTGAGGACACCTGATTTTCAGAAATGCTGCACAAAGCCTAGGAATGTCACAAGTAAATGGCAGCGACTGCAGGTTGCCTCTGGCCACTCAACATTTTGGTTCTGCCATAGGAATGTAAGAGTTCCATATTGAGTGCCTTGCATTGAAAATTGCAGGCTGATTTAATTTCTGAACTAAGACTCCCCTGATCTTTTAAGGGCCATCTCAAATGGCACTTTTCTGGTGTTTTTCTAAAAACAGCTGAGGTAAACTTGAAACATAGTCTTTACAAATATGTGCATCCAGGCTCAGCCAATGTCTTTAAACTCCATGCTGTCAATACAAAGTAGTTAAGTTTGCATTACATCTAAATAGCAGTAAATACCATCTTTCTGATCACTGTTGTTTTTTCACAGGCAGCAGTTTTTCCATCTCTTTTCTACTTTAAAACACTTGCTTCCCCTTTGTCAGCAATTCATAGCCCCTAATCATAGTGCTAACACAAGGGTTTGCTGGCACCTTGGCAAATATTCTCACTGGAATCCCTCAGGTAAATAAATAAACAACAAATTCAGTGGGTGGAGGAAGATGAAACATGGTGTGTGGGACCACAACACTATTTTAACACCAGACAATTTCATCTGCTTAAAACCACAAACACATTAAGAGTTGTATTAGTACAACTAAATGGGTTTGGGGCTAAGGCACAGAAGAGAGAAGGTGGATGTGGCTTATTAAATCAGAATAACAGTGTAAAATTATGAGTAAAACATAGAATCATAAATGAATCCTTGCTGACAATATCTCTTCCCTCGCCTTCCCCTTCTTCTTCCCTTTCCCCTTCCTCTTCCCCCTTCCCTTTTCTTTTCCCTTATAGAGGATAGAACACAACCTTTTTCCCCTTACTTTGTTGAAGATGTATGTTTTCTCATTTGGGGCCGTCTACCTCCTCCTCTGTGTCAGTGCCCCTGAGGAATCCATTGTAGGTCATTGCCAGATGAGCACCACTGGCATCAGTGTGTAATATTATCTGTGATTGCATCAGTGAGACCAGGAGGAGAAGGGCTTAATGCTACCAGCTGCTGTCGGCCACAGCACACATGTATTCTTGAAGCCTCTTTCCAGCGGCAAGGACTTCTTTCCTAAAAGAGAAGCTCTTATTCAAATGACAGCTACAGGACTGCAGAGCTCTGTTTATTGCAAAGCTTTTAGCTGCATGGGGCTCAGAAGATTTACAATGGCATCAGCCTCTGTTTAAAACAAATCACTGATGGACTTGTGTCAGAAGATCTTTAAATGCCCATTAGTCTCTAATTGGTTCACCTATCAGTGTGAACTTTTCACTCACTTTAAGATAATTACCTCTGGCTTGTATTAGCTTGTTGCTGCTTTCTCAGAGAAAAGCCCAATTATTGTGAAATTATTGTGCAAGCAGCTGCACATGAGGTTTAATTTATTTGCATTTCGTTGCCTGATCCCCAAATCCCACCTCCCATGTGAGAGTTTTACTACCCTGCATGTTTGCTTTCCACTAGTGGTCTGTTGCTGGCTACAGCAGACTGTGACCCCTAAGCCCTGTAAGCAGGAAGGATCACCTAGTCAAAGAATCAATTAGATTGCAAAAGACCTCTGAGATCACTGAGTCCAACTTTTGATGGAACATCACCTTGTCAATTAGATCATGGTACAAAGTGCTTTGTCCAGTCTTTCCACCTCCAAGGATGGTGACTCTACCATCTCCCTGGGCAGCCCATTCCAATGTCTAACAACCTTTTCACTGAAGAATTTCTCCCTAATGTCAAACCCAGAAATCCCCTGGCACAGATTAAGACTATGCCTTCTTGTCCTGTTTCCAGTTGCCTGGGAGAAGAGGAGAAACCCCACCTGGCTACAACCTCCTTTCAGGTAATTGCAGAGAGTGATGAAGTCTTCCCTGAACCTCATTTTCTCCAGGCTAAACAACCTCAGCTCCCTCAGCTGCTCGTCATAGGACATACCACCCAGACCCTTCACCAGCTTTGTTGCCTTTCTATGGCCCGTTCAATGTTTATCTGAATTGAGGGGTACAGAAGTATAATCACTGCCCTAGTCTTGCTGGTCACTTTATTTCTGATGCATGCCAGGATGTCATTGGCCCGCTTGGCCACCTGGGCACACTGCTGGTTCATGTTCAGCCAGCTGTCAAACAACACTCCCAGGTCCTTTTCTGCTGAACCACCTTCCAGCCACTCTACCCCAAACCTGTAATACTTCATGGGATCATTGTGGTCAATGACCTGGCACTTGGTCTTGTTGAACATTATGCCACTGGTCTCAGCCTGTCAATGCAGTCTGTCCAGATCCCTCTGCAGAACCTTCCTACCCTCCAGCAGAATGCCACTCTGACTCAACTTGGTGTCATCCAGGAATTTGCTTATGTTAGACTCAATCCCCTTCTCCAGATCATCAGTAAAGATATTAAACAGAACTGGGCCCAACACTGATCCCTGGGGGACACCACTGGTGACCGACCACCAACTGGATGCAGCCTCATTCACCAGCACTCTCTGGGCCCGGCCCTTGAGCCAGTTCCTAATCCAGCATAGAATGCCCCTGTCCCAGCCATGGGTTGCCAGCTTTTTCAGGAGTATGCTGTGGAAGACAGGGTCAAAGACTTGGCTGAAGTCCAGGTAGACCACATCTACAGCCTTTCCCTCATCTGCCAGATGGGTCACATGTTCATAAAAGGACATCAGGTTGGTCAGGTAGGACTTGCCCTTCCTAAACCCGCGATGGTTGGGTCTGATTCCTTGGTTGTGCCACATGTACCATGTGATCACACTCAAGATGATGTGCTCCATAATTTTGCCAGGCTCTGAGGTCAGGCTGACAGTCCTGTAGTTCCCTGGATCCTCCTTCTGCTTCTTGTGGATGGGCATGAGGTTCCAGTCATCTGGGACCCTCCTCGGTGAGTCAGGACTGATGACAAATGATGGAGAGTGGCTTTGCCAGATCTTCTGCCCGCTCTTTCATCACCCTAGGATGAATCCCATCCATTCTCATAGACTTGTGAACATTTAAGTGGCTCAGCAGGTCACCCCATGGACTCCAGGGAGTCCATTCTGCTCACTTTTGCTGTTTGTCAGCTCAGGAGGCCAGCTGTCCTGAGGATAACCAGTCTTACTGTTGAAGACTGAGATAAAGAAGGTGTTAAGTACCTCAGCCTTTTCCTCATCTTTGGTGACTATATTGTCTCTTCTGTCCAATGAAGAATTGAGTTTTTTCTTGCCCCTTCTTTTGCTATTGATGTATTTATAAAACACCAATTTTTATTATCCTTTATGAAAATGTAAAGTTCTAATTGAGCCTTTGGCTTTCTAATTTCCTTTCTGTATGACCTAGCAACATCCTTAAACACTTCCTCCTTTTTCCAAAGGTGATAAACCCTCTTTTTTCCCTGAGTTCTTGCAAAAGCCCCCTGCCCACCCAGGCCAGTTGTCTGCCCTGGTGGTTCACCTTTTGACACATTGGGGGACAGCCTGCTCCTGCACCTTCAATATTTTGTTCCTAAAGTATGTCCAGCCTCCATGAGCCTCTTTGTTTTAAGAGCTGCTTCCCAAGGGGCTGTCTGAATCAGTGTCCTGAATAGGCCAAATTCCCATAGTCCTGAATATCCTGTCCAAAAGTCCAGGACAGAGGTTTTGTTGGTGCTCCTCCTCACTTCATCCAGTATGAAAAACTAACATTTATGCCCAAACCACCACATCACCCACCAGTTCTTCTTTGTTCACAAACAACAGGTCTCCTTTAGCAGGGCACCTACTTTAGTAGGTTCATTTACCAGTTGTGTTAAGAAGTTGCTTTCCACCCTCCTAGACTGCTTCATGTTGTATTTCCAGAAGACATCTGACAAGCTGAAGTCACCTATGAGTACAAGGGCTGTCAACCATGAGACTACTGCCAGCTGCTTTTAGAATGCCTCATCTATCTGTTCATCCTGTTTGGGTATCTATAACACACTCACACCACGACATCTTTACCCACAGGCACTCAATCTTGTCATCTTCATCATCAACAATTTCAATACAATCGAAACACTCCCTAATGTACAGTGCTGTCCCACCACTTCCCCTGCTTCACCTGCCTCTTCTGTAGAGCTTAAAACCATCCACTGCAGCACTCCTAGTCATCCCACCAGGTCTCTCTGATAGTGACTGCATCAAAACTTTCCTGCAGTACAATGGCTTCCAGCTCCTCCCACTTGCTGTCCATACTGCGTGCATTGCTATAGATGCATTTCAGCCGGACTAGCAGTTTTGGCCCCATCACAGGCCTGCCACTGCTAGGCTTGTCTCTAGTAAGCCTGGCCTTACCCCCTTCCTGCTTTGAGGATCATGTGAATTCTCCTTAACCTGCTTTTGGCAAAGTTAGTCAGTTTAGCTTAAGCTACTTTCATTGACAGATTAAGTTAACCTTACTGACTTTGCCTAAAGAGTATGAGGGAGGGTTTGTGTGATCCTTCCCAGGGAAGAGCTCTAAGAAGAGTGACCTCTGGCAGAACAACTGAGAGCTGCAAATTCTACATGGGTTGCGGTAGTTTGGAAAATAAATGAATTTGTGACCTAATTATAGGCACCAATGGCATACCAAAATAATGATTAAGTCTAGAAGTATGGAATGAGGAACAGCCTCTATGACTATGCCTAATAAAAGGAAAATAAACATTGTGAGACATGGTTTGAGGACAGACATGTGATCGTCCATGCTGTTTGCTTGTTAATATGCTCCCTGGCAATTTTTTCCTGGGCCAACCAACCAGAAGAGCACAGCTTGGAGACAGTGTAGGCCAATAAGCAATATGGTCATAACTACCTTTGCAAGGAGGATGGAGAGAAGGGTTTAGCTTTGTAAGCATGAGCTGTGCTGTGCTACTTGCCCTGAGTACAAAGGGGAAGATTCAGGTGTCATAGAAGAAGAATGGAACTCAGTGCCTAAGTGGCCAGGTTCCATTGAATGGTTTGCATCTTTTTTGCAAATTTGATCTGTTCTGGGCACCTGGGTTACATACCATGACTTTCACTTGACCAAATAGGAAGTCTAAAGAAATCACTTAGTTTAAGGCACTTGTGTATAAAATAAGGCTTTGCGGGAGTTCTTTCCTGTCCCTGCCCATTTTTTTATGGACAATATACAGGTTACTTGAGTATTTATGGATTACTTGAATATCTCTATCCTTGGAGGTATTCAAAAGCCATCTAGACATGCTCGTCTGTGTGTGTCTGCATCAAGCACTGAATTGGACTAGGCAGTGAGCTGGTGACTCGTGGGGCAAGAGAGCGTCCCATGTGTGCCTGCATGAGTGACCTCCTGTCTCTGCCAGCCCAAGAGGAGTAGAAGACAGGTCTTTCTGTGCTTACCTCTCATGTCAATCCTATACGTAGGTACAGTTGAAGGCAGCACCCTCTCTGTGTAGCTAGCTGTGTCTGGGTCCTGTGTGTGTGTCTCCGTGTACGTTTTTTTTGGGACACACGCTCAGCTTTCCTGCTGGATGGACCTGCAAGGAGGAAAGTGGTAGCTGTGTCCATCAGCCCAAGCAGAGACCCAGGTGCCCAGACAGCTGGACAGGAGGGAGACCTGAGTCAGGGCTGCTGGAGGTGGTAGCTGTCCCTAAAATTCTTTAGTGAATATTTTGTAATACAGCTTGTTGCTTAAACCTGGTGTTTGGAACCTGTGTGTGTGATTTGCATTAGAGAAGATGTGAATCATAATAAGTTTAATATATTTTGATATTTTTTCTGTTCTTTAGAAATATGTAAGAATTGTTCTTTTCTAAGAGAAGAGTAAAAACCTCATAATCAATCCTGTTTTTCAGTCCACATTACATATGTAGCTGATAAAAACCGGAAGGTTTACTAAATGAGAATGATTAGCTACAAAAATTTTGCTACAGAGTTTGAGAATTGATATTCCCTTTGTCTTTGAGAGATGTATTGAAAATCATTGCTAGTTCTCTAAAACTGCTCCATAATTTTCTGAAGTTGCTAAAATATACTTCACCCTTGAGCCTCTCAGTGCCTGTGCTTTCGGTGCTATCAAAACCCATACACCTTCACAAATGTTCATGACAGTGCTATGCCTTTCTGGGGTTTGTGCATATCATGGTAAATTATATTCTTATAATCCTCTGCCCTCAGTCTTATATTAAATCAGTTTAGCCAAGCTATTTTAATTCCAAATATTTTTTCCCCAGCAAACTAGTGCTGGGGCTTATCAGATAAATCTTGGTAATTAGAAGCGAAGCCCATAATAGAAAGGCTATTACTGTGTTGTTCAGATTTGCTACGTCAGATGATGAGTTAAAACTACCAAATGGCTAATTTTCAGTGCATAAAAATGATACCCAAAACCTAAATTTGATGCATTTTAAGTTACTTTTGTTTACAGAAATAAAGCTTTTGCTAGAGGGATTGAACTGGCTCTTGGTATAAACTCCCAATTTTCTTGATAGTTGTGATTTCCCTTAATCCCTTGCAGTCTTTGTAAATTATTTTGCATTACACATTCACTTCCTTTCTATTAAATGAGCTGTTAACACAAGTTGTTGATATGGATATACCCCTGAATTTACTTTTAAGTAAGTTCTTTTTATTTTGATCATTCAGAGCTAGGCCAGAACTTCATAACTTCAACAAATAAAATTGGGCTTTACTTAATATAGATTATTTTTCTTCCTTGTAAATCTTTGGGAATATTCAGTACTTTTTAATGTTTGAAAATCGCTGTAAGTGTATAATCCATTTTCGTTTATATAGGTAGAGTGGAATATAAAAATTTTCAGTGCAGAAATCTTGTTGTGGTGGAAGTTCAAATAAGATGTAATTTTACAGTACTGCTACTGTGCCTTCAGGGCATTTAACTGGGTCTATTTGACAACCAAATTACAAAAATACAAATATGTTCACATCTTGAAATATATTTAAGAGACAGGTTGTTCAAAAGTGAACAAAAGCTCCAACCCTGTTCACCTTCCCCTTTCCAGAGTCTTACCTGGTGTTGAGCCCTGTTTTGGGACCCACACAGGAAGTGGATAGTCCATCATGACAGTACCTGAAGCAAGGTTTACCAGGATTACTGAAGAGCTGGTGCTCCAACATACAAGTTTGGGAGCACATAGGCAACCTCTGAGTTGTGGAGATGAGATTTAATCTGTTTGCTTCCTCCTGTAGATATGTTCAAGGCACCTGGATTGGTATCAGGAGGACAAGGGACAGAATGAAGCACTCCATCCTCTGTCTCACAGTAGATGAAACTCCCTCATGATAGGGCAGACATTCAAACTCCAGGTAGTTATGGACCAAATAGAAAATCCTTGGTAAATAGTGTTGTCAGTAGCCCACTGTACGATTTGGGAATGGAAAACTGAGCAGCTTCTTAACACATTGCAGTCCTGTTTTGACCTTGAATGCCCAGCTTACTTTTTACAGGTACCCAAAGCACAAAGGAAATCTTGGCTCACTTGCTATGAAGAACATACTTCAAAGACACAGCAAGTACATGTCACTTCATTCTTAAATGAAAGGTTTTGAGCAGTTAGGAAAGGGAGGAGGAAAAAAAAAGAAGGCAAATAAGCAAAAATGAAAATTATGTGAAAGAAAATTTACGTGAAGGAGGGAGATTGTCACAGCAAAGACATGGTCACCACCCAAATGCAAAATTTAACAAAAAAAGTTCAGAAATACTTTTTAATAATGAACTATAGAAAATTTGTGCCTTGCTGTTCACCCAATCCATCAGTTTTATTGTAGTGATAATAAAATGCATCCATAGCATATTCACCTTGGTAAATAACCAAGGGATCTGAAGAGAAATCTGAAATTAAATTGCTTGTAGTTGTCAAATACTATTTTGGACAGTACATTTCTGGTTTTTTTATTGTCCATAAAAGGTATGTAGAGGGTGAACCCTGAGTCTTAGAGCGAAGAAGTGCTGTGAAGTTGTTTGGATAGTTGTGCAGAAGTCCATGTCAGTGCAGGGTTGGTCATTTCAGCCGAGACACAAAATAAAACAGATCTTTCACTTGACTCTCAGGGATTACCACACAGCAAATGAGTTGTCTCCTCTGAACATTCTAGATTGTTTTTGATATGATTAAGCACTAGAAGACAAAAGAAAAAGAGAACAAAGTAGTCATTTCAGGATGACTATTGCTTAGTGCGAATAGTGGTTGCCACACAGAATAACACCATAGGTTAGGAGAACTCAGAGAATCTGAGACAGAAGTCATTATGACAACGTGTTATTATACAAGAGGTTGTTTTCAAATCTGTTAAGGGCTTGAAGGTTTATTTACGTAATAGGGTGCCAGTTTCTTTGGAACATGTCTCTTGTGTTATCTTCTTACATAGTTTGTTTTAAGAGATTGCTTATGTGGAAAATAAAATAAATAAATATTCCAATACCCTGATGGGATGAATGTTGTTTGTTCTCCTGTTGCCTAAAATGAAAGAAAAGAATTTTCTGGACAATATTAATATAGATAAAGTAGAGAGCAGTCTTTAATTAAAGTGCTTTAAGGCACACTGCACAAAAAGAGTGTACTATAGTGTGCAATACAACATTGGACTTTCACAATTTTATAGCTCTAATTAGTTATCCTATTCAATAGATGTGTCCAACCAGAAAATCATCCACTTACCAGAATCTCCCACAGGTTCCCCCCTTGGCACACCCTCCTGGAATTGAGTTAGAGGTCTCAGGACTGCTTTCTTCATCATCCTCATCATCCTCACGTCATGTCCCTTCTTTGGAGCTTCTCCAAGGTCTCTGGGCCTTCTAGGTTGCTTTGTCTACAATGATATCTCCCTAGGTACATGTCCCAAACAATACGTACTCTCTAATGTATTTTCCCTGAACATAACATTAAACAAAACTGGAAGAATTTCAGGAATTTGATATGAAGCTTGAGAAAGGAATTTCAGTTAACTGCCATTCTCAAGTGTTAGAAACTATCCAGCTATATTAAAAAATCTCAAGAATTCTAAGGCATCACTCCTTTTTAACTAGGTCACACTGTGGTTTCCTCAAACATTTTAAATTTTAGTTTTTCAAAAATGTTAGTTTATGTTTATTTTTACATGCTTGTTTTCTCTGTCCAATACAATGTTGTTTATTACATACGATTCAATATGCCTAATAGAACTAAATATTAAGAGAGAAAGAGTAACATTTTTATCCACACTAGGCACATTCATAAATGTTCATTTTATTTACTGATTCTTTGAAGCAAACCATTTTCTGATTTGTAAGGCTGGCAGAGTTCACAGTATGTTTATCAGTCACAGCCTCTTATGTCAATAGGCTGTTTCTTTGATCATTTGCTAGAAGTTCCAAAATATCAGGGAAAACAGCCCAGAGATATTTTGGTTAGATCACAATGCATACTTAAATGTATCTTAGCTTCTTGTTTATTGGCCCTTCAAGCAAGACATTCAAAAAACACTTATGCTGGCTAAGACAAGCTAAGCTATGTCTCTGCTTTATTTATAGTGAAATTTAGGGAACATTTATATAATTTTGCATAATTTAATGTTATCAGGCAGACTTTCAGCATTGAATCTGTTGAAATGCAGGGGTGACACCAAAGGATTTACATTAAAAAAACCCAGAGATATTTGTCAGTAAGCAGCATTATCTCTTAACCGGTTCCTGATAATAGTACAAATGCTGCCTTTTCTACTGTTGTATTGCTATAGAATCATAGAATCATTAAGGTTGGAAATGAGTCCTGCAAGATCATTGAGTCCAACTTTGACCAAACATCACCTTATCAATTATACCACAACATGAAGTGCTACATCCAGGTGTTTCTTGAATACTTCCAGGAATGGTGACTTAACCACTTCCATAGGCAGCTTGTTCCATAGCTTGATAATCCTTTTGGTGAATAAATTCTTCCTGATGTCCAGCCTGAGCCTCCTCTGGTGTAGCTTGAGGCCATGTCCTCTTGTCCTCTTGCTAGTTGCCCCCAACCCTGCTACAGCCTCCTTTCGGGTAGTTGTAAAGAGTGGTAAGGTTCCCCTGAACCTCCTTTCCATCAGCTTTTACTAGGAGAGCTATAGCATGGGCCAGTTTTAAAAGAACGTATCCACGTGCTGAAAACACTACTGAAAGGATTTCAGTGGAAATCTGAGCAGTTAGTCAGAGCTGGTGCCCTGGCAGCCAAGAGGACAAACCCCATCCTGGGGTGCACCAAATACAGGATAAACAGCTGGTCAAAAGAGGTGGTTATCCCCCCATAATCATGGTTGGTGGGGCCTCACCTTGAAAACTGTGCGCACTTCTGGGTCCCAGCCTTTCAGAAGGATGTGAAGGTTCTTGAATGTGTCCAGAGGAAGACAAAAAAGCTGGTGACAGGGCTGGAAAGCAAGTCCTGTAAGAAGCAGCTGAGGACTTTGGTGTTAGTGCTTTGGAGAAGGAGCCTGAGGGATGACTCATTGCTCTCTACAGCTCCCTGAGGAGGGGAAATGGAGAGGGAGGTGCTGATTTCCCTGCTATCCTAGAACTTGTAAGAATGGTTCAAAGCTATACCAGGGGAAATTTAGACTGGACATTAGGAAGCATTTCTTTACTGAGAGGATAGTCAAACACTAGAACAGGCTTTCCAGAGAGCTGGTTGATGCTCCAAGTCTGTCAGTGTTTGAGAGGCATTTGGACAATGCCTTTAACAATATGCTTTTTTTGGTCAGCCCTGAGGTAGTCAGGCAAATAGACAAGATGATTGTTGTAGGTCACTTCCAACTGATCTCTC
>NW_020955778.1:468264-471000 GCF_003031625.1 Empidonax traillii
CCTCTCCTCTCCTCTCCTCTCCTATAATTTGTTAAATAAACATGCATCAAATCTGTATGTACAGAATCTTTCCCCCAGTTATTCCTCTTTGTTAAAATGGAATGCATAATTGTTATCATTAATGTTAATAATTCCTGTGTGCAGTAATGTTATCTGTATCCAGGCATAGTCACAAGAATATGCAATACTAAAATCTTTATGGGGAAAAAATAATTTAATAGATTAGATTATATCACATCACAAATTATAGACTCGAAACACAGTATATAAACACAGTGACTGTGATATAGTTATTACAGTATAATAATATATCAATAATATAATATATAATATACGTCACATTATCATGATCATGTCTAGGCTTTGCGAAAGAAGATTTGAGAAGGGCTCTACCCTCACTTGCTACAAGCGCGCTGATGACTAAAAAGGCCAATGTGAGATAAACAAGTCTGGTTGCAGAAGGTACAGGAGAAAGACTCCCCAGGTGATATCGACAAGACACGATATAATATATGTCACATTATAGATATATACAAGGTATATATATTGATATAAGCAATTATTAAAAGAGTTTGTCTCTGGACTTCTTTCTTAAAGTGTGATAGGTTTCTGCCAGTCACACCACAGCAAGGCAACCCGTGTCCTTTATAACTAAAAATGTGGAAACACATTCTTTCCACACAGCTTTTAGAGACAAGATTTTTGTAACCTATTCCTACATAACAGTTTTCTTCTCCATAAGAAATTTTTGAAAAAGCAACTGAGGACTTTTATAATACTAGTCATTAAATAGAGATTATCTTCAGTTATGTATATTTCAAAAAAAATGCATATATTCTGTAAATTGATGATTACATTTTTTCTTCCTGTTTTTGTACTTCTTTTTAAAAGGGACAATTGTTGATCAACATTGGAAGCATCAGTAAATTAAATCTGAGATATTACATTGTCATAATAACTATTATTATTCTTCCTCTCAAAAAAAAAAAAAAAAAAAGAAAGGAAAAAACCCTCAAAAAAACCCAAAACCACCAGCCAAACAAAAAACTTTTGACTCCAGAGTTGGGCTTCCAATTTATCTTCAGGTATATTTTATGAAGTGCTCTGTGTAAACTCTTCTAAATTGAAAATTTTCCTGAATAGTTTTCAATACATTTTAATGAAAAAACTTCAGCTTTCGGGAGAGTCAATATAACAAGATTATTTTCCCTGTTTCATTTAGTTACGTGAGATATTCGCACATAATAGCAATGTTTCTGGTATATTGTTTTAGCCATATTTTACAATATGTAAAATATTCTGTGCCTTGAGAGACAATTGTTTTCCTGTAGATAATTTGTCTTTAACAGCAGCTAATGGAAGCATCAGTTTGGGAAAAGGGCATTTTATTAAACACTGAGTTGACTGTTTCATTGTCATTTTTTGTCCTAAAAGATTGGGCTTGAATGAAGTGAGTATTCCCAAACACAATTACAAAATGATAGCTTCTACTCCAAAGATTTATTTTATGAATTCTTTTTGATTCCACATAGGGCCAAAAATTCTAAATCTGCTGCAGATGAAAGCTGGATGTTTGGATTGTGATAGAATGAAAGTTTATTTTTTTTCCTCAGTAGAGAATAACCTAATTTTGCTCTTCC
Source organism: Empidonax traillii (assembly GCF_003031625.1). Classification (NCBI taxonomy): domain Eukaryota; kingdom Metazoa; phylum Chordata; class Aves; order Passeriformes; family Tyrannidae; genus Empidonax; species Empidonax traillii. The sequence goes on from NW_020955778.1 coordinate 469,905, forward strand.
TAAAGGTCAATAAGATCCCTGACAGGTGAAGATAAAGATAATTCCTGTCATGCTCCAGGGGTCAATTTCTCTCTTATACCTCCTTTTCCCTAGAGCAAAACAGAACAGTCTGGTCTGACTTGCAGTGTTGGCTTCACTGAGTATGAGAATGACAACATAAAGGGATTTTATATACAGAAAGATTTTAGCGTAATCTTGAGATAGAAAATCAGGCCTACTTCAATACAATGCCATATTTTAACAGATGAGGTAATTTCCAATTTGTGCAATTCCAGTCCAGCACTGGAGATTGATTGCCTAAAAGGCCCAGTGTGGCCCATTGCCTATAGGTCTTCCTTAGCCCTAGAATTTAAAAACTCTTTGAAAAATCTTTTTGTGTTAGTGTTATTTATAATTTATTTTGTGCATTGTGAAGTCATTTGCACTGGTAAAACAAGCCCAAGGAATTAGTAATGCAGAGAGGCTTTCAGGGGAGGAAGGGAAGTGCTGGCTTATATTTCAAGAGGTGTGATACCCCCAGCTGCACATGGAAACATGTTTGTGGCATCCTATGGTTTGTAATAACTCCATAAGTTTCACCTGCCACAAATGTGGCAGGTGTGAATAAAATACAGATAAAATATAGTCAAAGCGCAGTCTCAGTAAATAAAGGCCTTTGTAAACAGGACACACAAAGATAGGGAAACAGAAGAACATAAGATGTTTAGATAAATACCAGAAATCTAAAAATAAGATGGGGCTAAAATGGTATGGGAATAAAGAGAATCCAAAAATTGATGGGAAATGCACACTCAAGAGAACATCCTAACAGCAGGGAAAAAATTGATTGATAAATGGCAGAGGAAAAAAGACTGATGCAAGGGGAAAAGTAAGTTCTGTTAAACAAACTGACTTTTTGAGGCCCTTCCTAAGAGCCTCTGTGATGGTGACAACCATGTCTGCAAGCGTAACTTTTTTCTAGGAACAAAAATACTTCTGGAACTTCTGGAAGAATTCAAGATTCACAAAGAGAAGCTAGAATTTTGAGGGAGCCTGTTAAAGGAGACTAAAGGAGCAGCCACTGTTGACAGTTACCAATGAAATACAAGGGTGTACT
>NW_020955778.1:471338-473580 GCF_003031625.1 Empidonax traillii
CTGTGATGGTGACAACCATGTCTGCAAGCGTAACTTTTTTCTAGGAACAAAAATACTTCTGGAACTTCTGGAAGAATTCAAGATTCACAAAGAGAAGCTAGAATTTTGAGGGAGCCTGTTAAAGGAGACTAAAGGAGCAGCCACTGTTGACAGTTACCAATGAAATACAAGGGTGTACTAAGTTGGGACTTGTGCCATTCAGTGCACTCATTTTATTGGAAAAGAAGTCACACAATGAGGTGGTAGGTTTCTGACACCTTAACATTTTTCTGGGTGTTAAAATTCAAAGCCAACTGAAAAGAGTTAGGGAAGACTCTCATGATACTGAGTGTCTGAGTGATGAAGTGGTGGGTGAAATCCAGTGTTGATGAATGCAAAATAATGCACCTGGAGAAAAACAAGCCCAAATATGTATACACAGTGATAGCTTCTAAATTAGATATTACCATTAGATACTACCAGAGGAGAAATCATTGTTATGGATAATTCCATGAAAACATATCACAACAACATAGTGTTCTGTACCAGATAAATAAGCAAACTAGAAATTATTAATAAAGGATAGAGAACAAATCATGTATCCCTAGTGAATAGAATCACAGAGTCACTCAGTGTGAAAGGGACCTTAGGAGCTCTCTCATGCTGCTCAAATCAGGGCCAACTATGGGATCAAACCTGTTTTCTCAGTGCTTTGAAAAACCTCCTAGGGTAGAGTCAGCATAACCTGTCTGCTCAATTTACTCTATTGCTGGGTTGCCCTGAGTCAGAGTTCAGTATTCTCTGACTGGGTTAATTAGGATATTTGACATCAGGAGTTAATACCTGATGGCAAATTTAGTTATTTGTATAAGTTACATGGGATTTGATTTGACAGAATGATACAGCAATGTACTGGAATTGCAATGCACTACAGTAGGCAGTATATAGCATTTCCGATATATACTGAGAACATGATGCAAATGTGATTTCCATTGCCTATCTCTAGATGCACACTATCAGACTGCCTTTTTTCCCTGTTGTCAGGAAGGAATATGTGGCTTAAAACTAGAACTAATCTGTTGCTCTCTTCAGAGTTCATTAGGTTGTTCAGCTTTAATACTCCATCTTGGACTGAGCCACACCTACACTTCCCACTTGCAGATCTGGCTATCTGGGGAAAACATTCACACTCTTAACTCTGGGAAACCACTGACACTTGGAAAACCATTTATACAATGAGTTGATCCACTCAGCTGATATAACCATTTATCTAAAAAAAGTCTGGTCCTCTTTGTGTTGAGTTAATGCTGATTTGCATCAGCTGTGGTCACTCCCTAAATTCTCCCTTGAGCTTCATGAGCACTTCATGAGCCTGTACCTGTCTTCACTGAGACTCCTTTGGGTGTAGCAGTTTGCTGGTTGCTCACAACTTTAGCTATGTTTGCTGTCACTGTATCACCTACCCCTTTCAGCAATGGCCACAATGCTTCTTTGTTTCAAATTTTTTTTTCTCAAGTTTTCACTCCAAATATTTCAATAGAGGTTCTTGTTGTGCCTGGTGTTCCTCAAGCACATCAGCTCTCTGTGAGCTAAGGCTTTCCTGACACCACTCAAGAGTCCCTCCAATTTGTCTTTTGTAGTCTGTGTCTGCTTCTAGCTCTTGTCCTGCCTTTTTGCGCTGAAGTTCAGTTATAAATTCCCTGTGTTGAGCTGGGGCCTGATAAGTCTGCTTGGCTTCCTAAACATCAGCACAGTCAGTCTTGCACCTGAAGAAGGGTGTCCTCATAGACGTGGCAGCATTCCTGTGCACCTTTGTGCTGCCTCCAATGGGATCCCACTGACCAGCTCTTAAATAACCCAAAGTCAGCTCTCCTGAAAACCAGTCTGTTCTTTGGTACTTGCCTTCCTCACTCCCCTAGAATCTTCAGCTTCATTATTTGATGGTCACTACAGACAACCTGCCACTGAAATTCACATTTTCAATCACTTTTTCCTCATTTCTGCATAACAAATCCAGCTGTGCACAACTCTGGGTGGTCAGTCCAGTGCCTGAATCAAGGAGCTAGCCTTGACACTCTCCAGAAGTTACCTAGATTGCTTACATACAGCTGTTTTATACTTCAGCAGGTGTCAGTGAGGTTAAAGTCCCCTATTAAGGAATATGACCTAGAGACTTCCTTGAGTTGTTTAAAGTTGTGGGGTTTTTTGTGTGTGTGTTTTTTTTTCTGCGTGTGTGTGTTTTTTTTGTTTTTTTTGTTTTTTT
>NW_020955778.1:474078-479961 GCF_003031625.1 Empidonax traillii
TTTTTTTAAATTAAAACTGTTGTCCACTTTCTCACCTGATTTCTCACTATATTGTGCAGTTTGCAGCACAGTTCCACAAGGATGATATCTACACCAAACTCTTCTATGACTATGACTAGCAAACTCTTGCCCAGCCTGTTGCCCATCCCCACATCTGAGCTGCTGCTTTGCATGAGTGATACTCTCCTTTTTCCTTGGAGAGCTATCCCATCCACATCTTGGTTTTTCCTGCAATGTCACAGTTTTGTGACTGTAGTGGTGCTTCAGCTCCTCCTTCCCATTTGTGTACTTATGCTTGAGGTAGGTGTCTCATCACCTTGTTTCATCATTCTTGTGATCCCATCTCTCTGAGTCTTTTGCTTTCCAGGCAAATAATTCCACTGATTTATCCACTAAGATAGAATGTGTAGTAAGGGTATCTTGACCCTGTGATTAACTCAGCTGGTTAGAGCCTGGTGCTAATAACACCAAGGTTGTGTGTTTGATGCCTGTATGGGCCATTCATAGAAATCATAGAATCATGGAATTAACTGGGTTGGAAGAGACCTCCGAGATCATCAAGTCCAACCCTTGATCCAACCCCACTGTGATTACTAGATCATGGCACTCAGTGCCACATCCAGCCTCATCTTAAAAACCTCCAGGGACGGTGAATCCACCACCTCTCTGGGCAGGCCGTTCCAATGCCTGATCACTCTCTCTGTAAAGAACTTCTTTCTAATATCCAACCTAAACCTCCACTGACAGAGCTTAAGCCCGTGCCCTCTTGTCCTACTGCTGATTGCCTGGGAGAAGAGACCAACCCCCACCTGGCTACAACCTCCTTTCAGGTAGTTGTAGAGAGTGATGAGGTCACCCCTACGCTTCCTCTTCTCCAGACTAAACAACCCCTCAGCCTTTCTTCACAGGACTTGTGCTCAAGTCCCTTCTCCAGCCTCGTTGCTCTTCTCTGGACCCGCTCCAGCACCTCAATGTCCTTCCTGAACTGAGGGGCCCAGAGCTGAACACAATACTCAAGGTGTAGCCTCCCCAATGCAGAGTACAGGGGAAGGATCACTTCCCTGCTCCTGCTGACCACACTGTTCCTGATAGGTCAGGATGCCATTGGCCTTCTTGGCCACCTGGGCACACTGCTGGCTCATGTTCAGCTTCCTGTCAATCCAAACTCCCAGATCCCTTTCCACCTGACTGCTCTCCAACCACTCACTTAAGAGCTGGACACAATAATACTTATGGGTCCCTTCTAACACAGAATTTTTGGATTCTGTGACCTTTCATATATTCTAGAAATCAGTTATTATATTCTTACATTATTCACCATGACTAAGTACTTCTTTCTTTATTTTCTGTGAGACCATATTTCCTGCTACAAGCCCCTTCCCCCCTGATTGTTGGCCCTAGACATGTGCATACATCACAATAAATGCTAAAGGTGAAAATGATCCTTATTTATTTAATAAATTCTGGTCTCAGCCAAATGCAGCCTAACCCTCCCTTTACTCCAGGAAGAGCATACGGTACATTTTATAAATGGTTAATATTTAATCGTAGACCCCCATGCATTTTATGACCACAGTGAATAAAACATCTATCTACGGAATTGTACAGACAGTATTATAAACCAGATTAAATACTTAATTACTATACTAAATAAATCAGGAGTTCTCCTGAAATAATAATCTGTCTCTGAATGAGGTTTGGGAGGAGATTGGATTGTCTATAATGCACTCAAGCATAGATTAGCTGGCAACTAGAATTACAACTGTCTCGTACAGTAGTTGTAAAGAGAAACTGTAAAATATTCCAATGAAGGGAAATACAAACATATGATCTTTTTTGGTATTCACAGAGAATTATTGAGAAGTGTGTTTCTCTTCCCTTACAATTGTCATGGAAAATGGACATCTCAGCAAAATATTTTATTTCTCTATTTTCCTCTTCTGTGAATACTACTAACAATGCATACTGTATCTCATGATAGACCTGTTGGTTCAAACAATTTGTCACAGTCTGACTTCCTGCAAGAAATGGAAATCTGATTATGGTGACTAACGAAAATCAGTATTGGTACATAAGGTTCTCTTCTGCAGCTCAGAGATCTCATTTTATATGATATTCTAAAGTGAGTTTAATGGTGGTGAAAGATGCTGTCTTAGAAAAGGAATGGAGCACAGGTGTTGCATGGCAAACTGCTGGGCCCATGCCACAGCTGTAGCTGTATTCAGAGATGACAGCTCCTTTAGTGAACAGGTAAGTTAGTCATGTACCTGTACAACCTTTGTTTCCCATTGGACAAAGTTCCTTTTTTTATCTTATGTAGTGCACTCATAAGAGAGAACTCCATATCTTTATGCAGTGTAAAGTCATGTCCTCTCCATACTGCATGACCTGATTTCACAGCAAGGTGACCTGGAGCTTCTCAGCCTTAACCAGTTGTGTGGGGAGCAGGGAGCAGGGAAAAGGCTGGGGGGCCACACTTTAGTCAGTTGCTGTGCCATCTTGTAGGATCTTACAGCCTGGAATAAGGTTCCTTCTTGTCACACTGCTCAAGATGCTCTGGGCTCATCTCTTGCTACCCTACACATCGTGAACTCAGGCAGAAAAACTCAAGAGGTGCTGCTAATGGGCCTGGTAAAATTAATAATAATGTTACCTTTAGCTGTGGTAATAGAAGTGAGTAATTAAGCCCCAGAGGAAAACAAAGATCTCTTGTAGCTCTGCATACAATCTTAGCAAACTTCTTGCACACCAGTGTTCCTGCTGGTACAGATACAGGAGCCACAGTCTTAAAAGAAAGCCAATGAGGCCATATTTCAATAGGTAAAGTGACTAATGGCACATGCAGATATTTATTCCTGCTGTACTGGGTCTGTCTGGGATGGAGTGAATTTTCCTCATAGCAGCCTTCATAGTGCTTTGCACTTGTAGCCAGAAGGTTGTTGATAACACACTGTGAAGAACAATGTTCCCACAGCATCAAGGCTGTCTCTCCAAATTCACCTCCCTTCAAAAGGCCAGCAGGCTCTGGATGGGCAAGAAACTGGGAGGAGACATAGTCAAGACAGCTGACCCAAGCTGACCAAAGGGTTATTCCATACCATATGATGTTTGCTTCTCAATAAAAGCTAAGAGAAAGGAGAAGGGGAGGGGACATTTGTCATTAAGGTATTCATATTCTGAAGAAACCACTATGCGTACTGAGGCACTTCTTCCCAGGAAGTGTCTGAACATCATCTCCTGGGGTAGTAGAGAAGAAATACTTTTGCTTTCCTTTGTGGTTTTTTATTGAATTGCAATTCTCTTGAGCCACTCACAAGCTTCCCCCTACCCAATCTTTTTTCTCCTCCCTCATCCTGCTGAGAAGAGTGACAGAGAGGCTTGGTGGGCACCTGACAGCCAGAGAAAGTCAATCTACAACATCTGAACTTCTGTTCAAGATGGGAAGGAAGCAACTTGTGCTGAATTTTCACCTTGCCCCAGAGTGGTTTTATGTTTTTTTTTTCCATTGCTTGGGGCAGAGGTGATAGTGACTTAAAGAATTTCCCTGTAACGGGAAAAGAACTTTTCAGGATGGACAACTGTAGCCCAGGAATGTGCCTGTGTTAACTCCAAAGCTTAGGCACCAAAGCAATATGAAGTTTGCTTGCGACAGCTGATGCTGCTGGACCTTGTGTCAAGCTACAGCTGAAGGTTGTCCCACCGATCTCTGTGAAGTGGCAGTCTTTGGTCATGTCATCTGCTACTGAACGGTAAAAAGTTCTATTCCACCTATGTCCAGTATATTCAGAATACTGGCAGGAGAACTTGGCCTTGAGTGTAGGAATGTCAGGTGCTGAAGCTGTGGCTAGGCCCCTTCAGCACTGGCGTCATCACAAACATTCCTTAAAAAGGCTTAGATCCATGCTTGGCCAATGAGAAAAACATATCCCAGGTAGCTCTCAAGACATTCCCTTGCTGATACTGGAGTAACAGAAGGAAAGAGATGTTTTTAAATTAAAAGAAGAATGTCAGCCTAAGAGTTTTGGAATTGTAGAAAGCAGGTGGAGGGAAATAAATTGTAGAATCAAAGCTCAGTGAATTCAGGTGAGGATTTATGGTACTGTTTGATAAATACATTAATTTAAACAGGTATGCAAATTTAGTCTCAGACCACGAAAATCTTTTAATTTGTTATTTCTAAAGCATTTCTGAATGTAAAACAAAGAGGACACATGCAGATATAATGAAAACTTCTCTTAACTTCTCTTCCTTTTCTATTAATAGATTTTCTACTAGGCAAGATCCAGACATTGTGACACAAAAAGCATAATTTATGATAGGTATTGTGGTAAAAGCACAAAGGGAAAATGCTATGATTTTGAAATCACATTCTTTAGCCATCAGTATAGACCTCCCTGATGCTGTTCAATGATATGGCCATGATAATCTGCATGTTTCTGTATGCTCTGAATATTCTGCCTGTATCCATCATTCAAGTTTCATGATTGTTTATCTGGAAAAGAATTATGAGCACAATTAAGACCATAATAATGCCATAGAGAAATTAAAATTTGGAGATATTTAGAAAGCAGAATTTTCAATTTGGGGAGATACTCTGGCCTTTTAGAATTCAAGACTGTTCACAAACAGGTAAAATGTCTACTTTCTTGAGGAATGGAAATTCTGACCACTTTGATTTTGAAATCAGATTTTATGCTGCTGAAATATTTTCCTTCAATGTTGAAAATCTATGAATATTGTCATATGAGAGACAAAACATGAAACTTTAAAGTGAGTAATCAATTTTAACTTTGCTTTGATTTCATTATTGTTATTAAATTTGAGTGAAGCTGATTAAACCCCATGAGCTTTCCAGTCACTTATATGGTACTCTCCTGTGAAAATGACTGTTTAAAGTTTTTTGCCAGTTCTAATCACTGAAAGTTACCTCTCTTTCTGCATTACAGTCTAGGGAAATGACCTTATTTTTCTTTTTCTCTTGACAGTCCAGAAACAGCTGACAGCAGATATGACAAAGGTACTGACAGAAAAGTTATTTTTTTCTTCTTCATTTTGATGTTATGGATCGATGTCCATTCCACTAGCAGCCTCCAAATCATAGATCACACAGTGCGTGACTTCCAAGTCAACAAGAGACATTTACAGGTTAGCAAATGTGTTCATTTCCCATTGGCAATTCAATAGGGATTCTAGCCATCTGATTCAGAGAAGCACATATGGTAAATACTTAATGGAATATAAATCTTGAGAGCACACCTTGAAATTAAATGAGATTTTCAATGGGACTTACATTCCTGTTTTACAAAGGTCCTTTTGAGAATGATATCTATTGTAAGCCTTTGACAGTTATTTATGGTCTTGGGCATACATATATTCAAATGTTTAACCTATCCCATCTGTGTTAAATCTAGTTTTATATCAGGATACCAATGTTAACTGCTCACTGATCTACTGAAATAATTAAATTGCCTTTATTCTTCCTAGATTTTATTACCTGACTTTATTACAGACAACAAGATATGCATGAAGATGTATAGAGATGTATTTTTATTATTTCTGCAACATGATTGTATGTTTTAAAAATATTTTAAAATATACTAGGCTATATTTATAGTCTCTTTAATACCACTGGGCCACAAGGATTAATTCCGTAAGTTAATTTTGATGGATTTACTTTAACCATGTAACATGTCTCAGGTTTTTATATTTCCATAATGTATTCTAAAAATACATTTGTCACCAGGGTGTCTGAGAGTTTTAGAGATTGGAAACTGCCAAAAGACCCTTTCATCTTACAGGTTTGAATTAGTTCAGTCAGTGAAACGGCTCAGACTGAAATGGTTAAAAAGTAGAGTCTAGACCAGTAGAGGCTAATAGCAGAGT
>NW_020955778.1:480333-482329 GCF_003031625.1 Empidonax traillii
TATTTCCATAATGTATTCTAAAAATACATTTGTCACCAGGGTGTCTGAGAGTTTTAGAGATTGGAAACTGCCAAAAGACCCTTTCATCTTACAGGTTTGAATTAGTTCAGTCAGTGAAACGGCTCAGACTGAAATGGTTAAAAAGTAGAGTCTAGACCAGTAGAGGCTAATAGCAGAGTGAAGAAGGCTCTCCTCTCTTATATTGGAGTTAGAGGAAACAGGAGCAAAACTTCATTCATTTGTAATCTCTTTTAGCTGGCATACCTTCTGAGACTTGTCAGAACTTGGGAGGGCACAAAGACCAACAGGCAGCCTTGCTCCTCAAATGTCAGTGCTGGATGAAGTAATTGCTGCTCCCTATGATGTTTGGTACTGTTGTTTTCTTGCAAGTTGCTGCCCTCACAATTCTACAGCAGAGTGGTTAGTGTGAAGGCTTCCTGATAAGAATTTGGCAAAACCAGGAGGGTTAGCTAAAAAGCTTGTTCTGGTTGTGGGTTTGGTTGGGCTGGTTCTGTTTGTTTGTTTGTTTGTTGTTTGGCCCCCTCCCCCATCATTTTGTTTCAAATTGTGTCAGAGACAATGCCCTTCCTTAATAGACATCTACAGTGAAAAATGTCTGGTTCCCAATTTGTTTCAAGCATTGTAAACGATAAAGCATCAAGGAATTTTTAGACAACATAAAACCCACTATTACATTTAATGGGTGCGCATTAGAAACCATCTCCTTGTGAGTATAACACTGTATGTGGCGTGTGTATGCCTGAGGATAACCTAGCACATATTTAAAGAAAAAACATTAATTTTTTTAGCAACTTTTGAAGGTTATTTTCATAACATACTGAGACAACAGTAAAAAAAGGTATATTGCCAGTCAGGATACTGACATTTTTACAGGTGTTTGTGAAGGCTAGCAGGGTAAAGTTCTGAATCCAGGTCTCTTCTCTGATCAGAATCAAATATTTTTCTTATTAATCTCTCTGCATTTAGATGAGCAGGATCTCAGAATATATACTGCCAATGTCATCAGTTAAGCATGTGATGTTACTGAATACTGCAGGATCTATCATCAAATATTTGGATGTCCTTTTTTTTTAACCAGCTGCATTAGAGCAATCACACCTGGCAAAACACATGAGGATAATATTATGCTAGAATATCTTTTTAGCCTTCCCAGAAAAAGTGCATGAAAGACAATACAGAGAATTAAGCATGGCCCACAACTTTGGACCTCTTTGTTTGTTCTTGCTTTGCACTCTAAGGACTCCTAGCTCCTGGGAAACAATCTTTCCAGTATCCTCCTCATTCTTTAGATAAACCATTAAGTTCACCTTCTGAAATGAATGTGAGCTTTGATTGTTAATTGCACACAAGATAAGTAAGCTCATCCACAATTTTTCTTGAATGTTCTTTTTTCTTGTGACGGTTTGGACCTGGCTCCCTGCCAAATGCCCGAAAGTTAGGACAGCAGCCCCCTTCCCCCCTCCTTTCTTCCCTTAGGTTAAAGGAAAAGAAACTATAAAAATTAAAGAACCCAAAGTCAAGCTGCTTATGTAAAAATATATCTATATTTACGTAAATTACAGTTATGTACAGTTAAGATGCTATATACACAGTAAAAGGGGGTCCACTCCCCCCGAAGGGATAGGGAAAGGGAAAAAAGGGGATGAAAGGGAACAAAAGGGACACTGAACAGGTATACTAGATCAAACTATACTAATAACTAACAAAACAGATCTCACCACGTCCCTTAGAACAGCAGGATCGGCAGTCACGGCCAGCACTCTCCAAACCTCCACATGGCAGGACAGTGGACTCTGCAGGCCTCAGCCTTAGATAAGCGAGACCAACGCAGGGACCCACTGTTCCCAAACCTCGCCGGAAGAGAAGAGAGCGAGGTCTCTAATCTCCAATTTATTTATACTCTGGTTTAAGTAAAAATTGTATGGAATACTGGGTACTTGGCTACTTCCTTGGTTACAAACTGGTCACCAGGAAG
>NW_020955778.1:482481-537962 GCF_003031625.1 Empidonax traillii
GGACTCTGCAGGCCTCAGCCTTAGATAAGCGAGACCAACGCAGGGACCCACTGTTCCCAAACCTCGCCGGAAGAGAAGAGAGCGAGGTCTCTAATCTCCAATTTATTTATACTCTGGTTTAAGTAAAAATTGTATGGAATACTGGGTACTTGGCTACTTCCTTGGTTACAAACTGGTCACCAGGAAGACCTAGACTAAAACCATCACATTTCTTGATGCTTAAACTAAACATAAATGAATACGTGTTCTCTGGCTTGGAGAAAGAGGATTCTAGCATGGTCATACAAGAAGCATTCCATGTTTATAATAGCAGTGTTTCTTCACCACTTGAATGATAAATTTCTATGAGAAATTACTTCTCCCATACACACATCTTAAATGAAATGTTTTTAAATGCCACTGTTTTATTTCTTCTTTCTGTATCTTTTTCAACCATGCAAATGTATCCCTTTCAAATTACAATGACCTTAGTTCCTCCTTTACTGCCATGAGAAGATCATTTTTCAATGCAGTAGTAGGATCATATTAGAACAGCAGAGGTTATACATCCTGTCTACAAACCTGTAGATCCCTTTGTTTTACTGAAAGTGGTAGTATAATGTTTCAGCTTGTCCTTCTGATCACAGTTAGGCTGATGTTTGCAGCTAGCATATTGAAGCTGTCTTGGTGTTCCTTTCAGGGCCTAATTTAAAAAAGTCAGCTAAATTACTTTTAATTAACTCTGTTGTTTTATTTGATATGTTGTCTTGAATAGTTTCCAAGACCTGTTCTAACCTTTCCGTTCCTTCTTTGTATTTGTTCGTGGAGAATAATTTTAAAATTAAACTAAATATAATTTATTAAAAAAAATAGAACTTTAATCATTTTCTTTGCCATTTGTGTCTGGTTTAATAACGGATTGACTTTTAATAAAAATAAACGTGTTTTTCAAATAGAGGTCTAAGAATGGTAACTGCAGTACTTTAGATTTATGTTATCTGATTTCATGTGAGAATATATTATTAGCTTCACTGTAACACTTTACCAGCTGAACTTCAGGAAGACAACATTTTTAAAAATTAAATGTCTAATATGACAACTTTGCCACACTACCCCTATTGTTTTTAATTTAATAACTATTTTAAAAATAGTTATATTTTACAATTTTTTTTTCAAAATTCACAGTTTCTGAAGAGTTACTGTGTCAGATTTTCTTGATCAATTCTGGATGTTTTTAGGTAGTTTGCAAATGCATAATGACTCATTCTCATCTTTGGATGACTGGTATATTTTCAGACAGTACAAATTAGAGTATTTTAGGAACTTTTTCTTATTTACAAAATTTTCCCTTTAACAGTAATGGTTTACTTTTTTCAAGTAAATATTCATCAGGAACTTCTTTGTGTTCACCAAACAGTTTCCCCTGTATGGGTTCCAAGATGTTAAGGAAGAAATGTTGAACCTTTTTTTTTACATAGTCATTTAATTTTTGAACAATTAAACCCATATTTTTCAGCTTCTAATTATGAATTTTCTTTCCAATTTGTATTATTTTATTTTTGAATAATATACAAATTACATGTAAATATGCAAATAAATGAAAATTACAGGGATATTCAAAAGAGAATAGGAAAATAATAAATATATCTCAAACACAAATTCAACATTATTAACAACAAGGAAATAGTTAAATGAATAAATAGTTGATACATTCAATTTGAAAAGTGAATACCACTATATCTGTATAAACAGAAGTGATCACTCACAAAGCTTATGAGAGAGAAAACATAGCATTTAATATTGCAAGATTTCAGCTATATGACATACAGAGGGACAGGCAACTTAGTTCCATGTAATCTTCTGCTTCAACACAATCTCCAAAACTCTCTATTGGAGAGTCAGGTAGGGAAAGTCTGTGACTAATCAATTAAACAGAAGAAAACTACTTTGATTTGCTCATGTTTGTACCCCTTTATATTTGCATTTTGAAGTAAGAAATAGAAAGGGAATTGTTAAGCTCTTGTGCACATGGTTTTCTCGTTTTGTAATGAAATTTAGTTTTAAGGGAGTATCTGTGCCAGAAATGCTATTAGAGGGATACATCACAAGATTTCTGACTAATCATGAATAATTAACACAGCTGAAAGAGTGAAGATCAAGTAATAAATATATGAAAAAAACCTGCACCCAGTTGATTCAAAATCAACAAAAACTGCAAAAGTGAAGTTGAAGAAATAATGATCTATTCATGAATGTTCAGGGACAAAGAAAAGAGATAAACTTCCTTGGATAAATTATTCATGATCAATTATTTGCTCAGCTTCAGTCTGAGTACATCTTGTGACAAAATTAGATTTTAATCACATATTTCTATAGAACCCAAATGAGGCATTCAGCATTCAGAGATAGTAAAATCTTTGGCTTCTCAGAGGTTAGGGGCTGATTCTGCAGCACTGAAGTCACTGGGACTATTTTTGACTGATTTCAATTAGAGAAGGGTCAAACTACTGGGACTTTATGGTTCGTTCACTGTGTTCCACTACATTTGCACCAGTATAATTTTTATTTTTTCTCCAATTGAGTTTCTCAAGTTTTAAAGGGGAGCATGCACCAGAAACTAGAGCACTGAAACCATAATGGAGAAAACTTTTTCTTTTGCTGGAATAAAGTTAATTTGCTTCAAAGTAGCAGATCTGTATTTCAGATTTGTACTGAAAATGATGTTGATAACATTGCCCTAGAGACCCCGAGACCAGTTCATCACTGTGTGGGTGTAACCTAAACTGTGTATTCTAAACCCTCTATGTTATTTCCCAGAAACTTAACAATAGACAATTTGCAGCAGCTGCCCAGAGCACACCTGACCCCTCAGATTATAAACTGGGTGTTAAGAGGCCTGTGAGATAAGAGAATGTTCCTGTCCTCACACCCACAGCTCACAATCACCCACTGTGGAACTCCCGGCCCTGGGGAGGTGCTGAGCATTTCTACCTGAGCCTGAGAGTAGATAATCTTGGTACCATTCATGGGATCCAGAGAAGGACCACCACTCTTGACCAGACTGTGACCACCTTTCGCACCAAGAGGTTCTTCCTCTTTTGTTTTTGAACTCAGGGGCCCATGTGTGCCTCAGCATGGGGGGCCAAAGAACACCACTCTGTTCATGCCCCGGGGTGCGAGATTATACGTCTGGTCTTTTTGTGGGTTAAAACCAATTGTTCATCGGTATAACTGTATTTATTGTATTATTTTTATTAAATTGTAAACTCCAGAAAAGAGTTTGGCAAAACAAACACCTGAAGAACAGTACAAAGATCAGCGTTTACCGAGCCACTGTACTAACTGCTCTTTTATATGGATCTGAATCATGGGTCATTTACCGCCACCACTTGCGTCTCTTAGAACGCTTCCATCAGCGCTGCCTCCATACAATCCTAAACATCCGCTGGACTGACTATGTGACCAACACGTCTGTCCTTGAACAGGCAGCAGTCACAAGCACTGAGGCCATGCTGCTGAGAACTCAGCTGCGCTGGGCAGGGCACGTCTCCAGGATGCAGGACCATCGCCTCCCTAAGATCGTGCTTTATGGGGAACTTGCCACTGGCTGCTGCAAGAGAGAAGCCCCGAAGAGGAGATACAAGGACTGCCTGAAACAATCCCTCAGTCTTGGCCATATTGATCATCACCATTGGTCTACTCTGACCTCCAATCAGGAGGCCTGGAGACACACCATCTATAACGCTGCTGCTGCTTTTGAGAACACACAGAGAATCACTCCTGAGGAGAAAAGACAATGCAGAAAGAATCGCTTCTTGTCGATATCACTTGAGAAGTCTTTTGGCTGTGCCTTCTGCAACCGGACTTGTCTATCTTCCATTGGCCTTTTTAGCCATCAGCGCACTTGCATAAAGCATGGGTAGAGCCTTTCTCAAATCTTCGTTCATGAAGCCTAGCCATGAATGAATATATATATATATCTACACACACACACACATATATATATACTGTGCACTTACTGGTTCCTCTTTTCCAGTGCAGGCAGTTATTTTGCCTATATCAGACTTTCACACAGGTGTAGAGGAAAGAGTCTCTTTTCCTCATGGGAGAAACACAAGTTGACTTTAACTAGCCGTTTGACAACAAGGTGTTTGGAAGTTATAAATAGCTCTGTAACAGGAATATGTCTATCTTCTCTGTAACTGTTTTCTGAAACTGTCTTTTGAAGATAATATTGCCATTTAGGTGAATGTTACACATTGAAGCTTCTTGTATGACTGGGATTCTTTTTCTTTTTGACTTTTTACTGAATGGATCTTAGCATGTGATTTATTTAGTACATACTTAGGCACCACAGCAGAAGGGACAATATAAATGTCTATACAGATATAAACTGCACAAACAATTAGCAACAGAAATATCCAATTCTACAGGTACTACAGGTCTAAAATGGCCTTGGATTGTAGTTACTTTTCTAAAGTGTATCAACTATTAACACAGCGGTCAGTTCTGTGCTTATTTTTAATCATGCATGTTTGCAAATTTTTCTGAAGTTTGAATAATGGCATGTTACACTGTATTTTCATTTAGATGTTCTATCTACCAGGAAGAAAAAGCTATTGCCAGACATGATTTATCACTCACTTTTACTATGTCACCTTCCAGCTGTACACTAAATCATCCCCACTGACTTAAGCTAACCTTCCAAACTTCAGCACAGTTTCAAATGCAAATACAAATGGATAGATATACACAGTTATATTAATACATATATAAAACAGTAATATAACAATTTATATACAAATATATATATATATATATAAGCATTTATATACATGTGCTTTTTCACAGAATCACAGAATTGTTAAGATTGGAAGGAGTCACTAAAGATTACCTATTCCACCCTCCTTGTTGTTTGTGTTGTGTGCAGTGTTCCTTTGTGCCTTGTTTCAGTGTTCCTTTGAACACGTAACTCAGAATTGCATCCAGGCAGCTTTTGAATATCTCCAGTGAGAGATACTCCACAATCCCTCTGGGTAACCTATTCCAGTGCTTAGTCACCCTCACAGTAAAGTTTTTTCTCACCTTCAGGTGGAACTTCCTGTCTTCTGATTTCTGCCCTTTGCCTCTTGTCCTATGGCTTGGCACCACTGAGAAGTGCCTGGCTCCATCCTTTTGGCACCTTCCCTTTAGACACTTTTATACACTACTGAGGTCCCCTCTCAGTTTTCTTGAGGCTGAACAGGCCCAGCTCCCTCAGCCTTTCCTCATAAGAGAGATACTCCAATCCCTTAATTGTCTTTGTTGGCCTCCACTGGACTCACTCTGTTCCTGTCTCTCTTGTGCTGGAGAGCCAAGGGCTGGACACAGTACTTCAGATGTGGCCTCACTAAGGCTGAGTAGAAGGGCACGATTACCTCCCTCACCCTTTTTGCATATATTTGTGCAAAAAATGTAATATAATACATGATAAAGCATTATTATACATGATAAAGCATTATTTAAACTTTGCTAAGATTACTAAATGAAGAAAGAAAAACTAAGGAAATCCAAATTTAGGTAGAAGATTTGCCTTAAAGTGAACTCCTTTAAGAGTTGCAATGATTAGTTTTTTGCCCAAAGGAGAACTATAGCATCTGGTGTGCTCGATGCTCTCAGTGAATGTATGTTTCATATTTTGTATTTCTTTCAGGGCTTGTTTGCTACATAATACTGAATTCTTGCTCTAGCAATAGTTATTCGTTTGGTCAGGAGCCACTGTGTGACCCACATTTTATTAGACTGTTCAGACATCAGTTTCTTAATTTTCACAAAATATCAGTGAAAGGCTGGTATTACCCCAATTTATAAGTACTGAACTGAAGCATGGTGGTATTGATCCTAATGATTACCCACCAATTTTAGCAGATCCACTTCGTCTTTTTTTTTTTTTTTTTTTCTTATTTTACAGAGTTTTGAATGTGCTGTGGCCTTTTTCCTGCTCAGACCATGCTGTGCCTCCTGCTGATTGAATATGCAGCTATTAGTGCTTAAAACTTCTACAAAACAGGATCCAAATCTAAAGCTGAAAAAGAAAACATGATTTGAAATGAAATTGAATTTTGCTATTTGACATTGTCATCTAACCTGAACTAACTGCAGCTTCTTTTTCCAGCTAAAGAACTGACAGGCAGCTCAAAAGAGCCATTTTCTCCATGTATTAGAAAAGACCTTTAGCACAGGATGAACTGATTTCTGTAGGTGCCTCTCTGCACTGGCAGAGAAAACCTGCCTTGCAGACTGAGGCTAGGTAAGATGAATTTTAGTCTTTGAGATGGCAAAGGTAAAAGGTCTAAAAGTTAGGTGTTTGGTCTAAATAAGTCTGTTGTGTTAGGAGTGACAAGAACTTCCAGTCACCCTCTAAAAATGCCTGTCTCTCTCTATTGACTAGAGACACTTTAGATAACTAAATTTAAGGCAGATGAAATCAAATATTTACTGATATCCTTGGACAGCTATGGCTGTTGTGATTTGCTTACCATGCAGGAATTCTGAAAAAGAAATAAAATCTCTTCCTAGCACTACAGAGCTTAGAGAACATCTTTCTTTCTTATTCAACCTTAATTGCAGCCATTACTAGATGCAGAGTGATTATGCCTTCAACCACAATTTAAGGATTTGACTGTGTGTAGAATTTCCTGAGCTTTTTAATTTTTTTTTTTTAAGGAAAAAACTTTTTTTTTGTAGGGTTGTTTTTTTTTTTTTTTTTTTTTTTTAAATTTCAGTTATTTGGCACTGTAATACTCTGTGACAAAAATAGCCTGAAGAATAACACCTCATAGGCAGGTGTCAGGGAAGGCAACAGTGACTGAAATAAAAAGACTGAAAAAAACCCCAGGAGTCTTTTCTATTAACACTAGTACAAATTAAGTAAATTTATTTTTTTAAATTCCACATTAGTATTTAATAAATATTTGTCATTCTATTGTCTGCTTTGCATGCTGTAACTACCAACTGCTATTTGCACTTAACCTTCCTTACCAGGAGAATGATTTCAGAGTATTTTGACAAGAGATAGACTCTCACAAAGGGTGGAAAACTATGAACATATGAATCTGTTACTTCAAGGCAATCTAGGCATATTCTTCAGCTTATTAAATGTATAATAAGAAGTGCAGCAGGAGAAGTTTCAGACACTATGCAGAGAACTGCTATCAGAAAACTCAGAAAAAAAATTGGCTAACAGTTCTCTTGTATATGTACTGAAAGACCTCAGGAGAATTTTTCAGTTGAAGGGGTTTCCACAGGGAATTTGTCATTTTGGCATGACGGTGAGTACAACTCCACAGTGTGTCATATTTGCCTTACCCACCCAGAGGCAAATGTAAGCATTTGTATCATAGAAGTTAAGTGCTACTCCTTATCTTTAGTATCTATATATGACAACCTTAGCCTGTTCTGGTTCAATGATTTCTTCACTGATTTCAGTCAGAAATTTATCAAACATTAGACTTTCATTAAATTGTCTACAGAAGAGTCCCATATTAACAGCTCCCTAGACAACAATCAATCTGAAAAGTACCTTACTGAAACGTATCAGATGGTCTGATGCCTTAGGCTGTTTTACCAGCAGCTTTCAACACTCAGAGACATTTACCATATATACACGTTAATTTGGCTCTTCAGTTGCTGCTGACTCCTTTTTCTGTCCCTAGTTCCTTGATCTTGGCCTGCCCAGTCCCACACTCTGCTGGAGTCCCTCACATCAGTCCAGCTTCATTGCTCATCAATGCTGATGTCCTCGCCATGTCCCAGTGTTTCCTCCTGTCACCCAGTTTCCTTTTCCACCAACATTAGCCTCGCATTTGATCTTTTCTTCCTTGTTATGTGCTTCATTACCCCTGTCAAAATGACATCACTCTTTAAAAATATGAGATTTTAGTTATACAAGAGCATTTGGGCAATTTTAGACAGTTATTTTGTCTCCTATTACCCTATGCCCTCTGTACATTTAAATACAATGGTAAGCAAGGCTTTCATAGTAGGGGGATGATAAAATAATCTAAAAAATTTGAAAGTGGTAAGTAAAGCTGTTTATTTCATTTTTGAGGCACAGGCCACCTCCTGGCATAAAGCCCTTCTGATCCTTGTAATTTGGGATTGCTTTTCCTAAGAATAGTCAAATGTTATTAGAAACCAAATGGGCCCTTGCAAGGTAGTGAAGGCAAGTCCTGTTGACCCTTGAGAGACTCCTCTTTGAGTTGACAAGCACAGTGAAAGAGTAGTATTAACCCTGTCTTGGGAATGGCTTGCTCTGAACAATAAAAATTCATGGGTTTTTCCATCAGTCTCTCACTTCAAGGTATACATAAATTTACCTTAAACTACTGGAATGCGATGATCAAGAAGGAAGGTGCATGGTAAGGAAACAATAACAAGCAATAAAGTGACACTCTGATTTGGCTTTGCAGTGCCATCTTTATGGTCTCCATTCAGCAATGTCTCATTTAGACGTCTATAAGACCCTGCCACAAACTACTCAAATTGTACAACAAGGATGTATCGTACAAAACTGTGAAACAGGCAGTGGAAGAGAAGGCTCATCTTAAACCAAGGTTTCTGCTAAACAAATGTTTCAGTGTTTTCAGAGCCTCTCAACTATAAATAAGCCTGTTTATAGAATCTGAATGCACATTTTCCTCACATCAAGGTAAACAAAGAAAACTTGCATCAATTTATGCAAATCCTTATATATAAGCACTTGATGACATGACACTTCATAACTATTCCATAAAATTACTTAAAAACAAAAACCACTGCTTGTAGTTGTGACTACATAAGGAGTAGAAAAGATAGCATATAAACATAACAGGCTGGTAACATACAACACTGCTGAAATCTGGGGATGTCAACAACAAGCAGACAATAAAAAACCTGAATTAAATAAGAAGTCAAAAAACTTTTGGCCAAAATTAGAAAGAATTTTGAATAAAAGAAAGTTGAAGAAAACTAGACAGATCAGAAAAGACTTTTCGCTACATCACCAAAGCTTTTTTTCCACTGAATATCAAGTTGTACTGAGGTGCTTTTCTCATACAATGTTAATGTTTATTTCTGGTCCAAAGTGAGTTCCCAAGTCAAGGCTGCTTTGTTGAGAAAATCCTTGCATTCACCTTCAGATGAATGAATCTAAAATCTGTTATTTCAAATGTGTCAGTAAAATTTCTGATTGTAAATGCAGAGCCTACAAGCAAAAGCTTGTAGGTATCCTAGGTATCTGAAACACAAGCAGGAAGATTATTTTCTCACTTTATTCGTTCTGTGCTGGTAAGCCTTGTGATTCTATTCTGTGTTTCATAACTGCTGTGAATTTTCAAAAGCCCCAGTCTCAGGAGTCTTGCTGTCTGCAAACCCTCAGATTTTCTTAAAGTGCATTTTTCAAACAAGTTCTGGTCATCAGAATTGCAGGTGGAAAAACAATAACAAAGCCTAAAAAATGACAGAACTTTCAGCATTCCAAAAACTACTTGGTAAAAGGCATGTTCACAAGGTACTTATGGTTTTATTTCATTAATTTCATACTAAGACTTTGAAAAGATAGTGTTGCAGACACCAAAGGTTTGCTTTACTCAGAGTAAAAACAGAAAGATTTCAAGTGTTTGTGTGATTTAGAGCAATCTTAGCATGAGGTCATCATGTACATGTGGACTATGGGATTTCTGTGAGGAGTTCGTTTTTCTTCAAACTTTTTTCTCTGTAGGGGAAGATTAGAATTAATTAGTTTGTAGTACCATCCCTTTCCTAGAACTGGAAACTAAGAATAAGGAGGCCTCACTTCCACATCAGTCTTCTTTGACAATGTCCAAGCCTCCTTTTTTATTCTACCTCCTTATAAACTCTGCTTCTCTTCTTGCTACCTTTCATGACTTTGCTCCACATTTCCTTCTCCCCAGGACTGGGCTTTAATTTGATGATAGCAATCACTGTGTGTAGACATCAAGATTATTTTTGTCACTTTCTAAATTTGTCACAAATTATTTTATATTAAAAAAATAAAGTCTCCGCTTCCCAGGTAGTTGGAGGCAAACTTTGAACACTGCTTGAGGGATAAAGTGGATATAAAACAGTTCCTGCTCTATTGTCCTTGCAAAGCTTAGGGGACAAAGTGACACAAAAACAATGAATGCCCTACCTGTTCATCTGTATGACAGGATTTGCCTTAGATAACAGATAAATGCTCTGGTCTCAGTCTCAAGTGAACATTGTCAAATTAACAGGAGCCACTATATCAGTTGTCAGCTTAGTCTTTGTTCCAGCAAATGACAGATATGAGCAACTACTCATATTTTTTTCACACCCCAAGAGCATATGATGACATAGTGTTCATACACAATGAGAAGCAATGTACCGCTGGGAATAGTTTCCTCTGTGCAAAACCTGTCACAGCCATGAGAAGTCATTGCTAATATGACTACACTGTTGTGTGAGCAGAATAGGAGTGCCTTGGGAGCTGAGCACAGATTGAGGGAAACCCAGTGAGAAAAAGATTCTGCTGTTTTCTCATCGTGATGCTTAATGCACCTCACTTGCAAGAATATGTTTTGAGTGTTTGAGTGATGCAGAAAGCAGAAGTTTTGACCACTATGGTCATTAAAGAAGCTGTGATATTTTATAAAGTGACTTTACAAAGAATAGGAATTTGTGGCCTTGTGTTCTAAGAAAATCCATTTGGAAAAGTTATATCCTTCTCAGCAAGATTATTCCTGTAGTTTTAATTGCCCATAACATTCTACTTTATTTCTGCCCTTAATTATTCTTTATTGCTCTTGAACACTGCTAACTTCCATACTCTTATTCAGAAATAACTCTGTTTCACTGGTGGGTGAAGTGATTGGCATAAATAGTAAGGGGATTTATTATGTCTTTCTCCAGTAGATTAAAGAATCCATTAAAAGCCAATATTTTCTCCTCAGGAAGATACAAACTATAATTAGGTCACTTTTCAATCTTTTTTTTTTTTTTTAATAAACTACACTGATTCCTTGAAGTCTCTTGGTAAGGCCTTTTCTTAAGCTATTGAATAATTGCAACAGCTCTTTGCTATATGCTTTCAGATTTCCCAGTATATTTTTTTATCAGAAGTAATACAACAGAACTATGCCTATATTTTATGAAGTCAATCTCAACAGTGGTAATGGAATTATATATATAGTTTTCACAAGTTAGTCCCAGCAATTCATCATACAGGGATAAAATTGCTTCTCAAATCCCAGTTCAAACTTGAGTTTTTTCTGCCACTGAGGCTTTTTCTGCCACATGGAGGTTCATGTTCAGGTACTAATTTATAGTAACTCAAAGTATTTTGGAAGTCTTATCTTCTAGGTGACAATGTCTTACACTTGTAGGTATGACCAGAGTTCCTCATTCCTTAGTACATATTTTGCATTCACCTTTAGCATGGGGGGTGTTGGCTTGCTGAGAAGCTGTGATTCCTCTGCACAGTTGATTTGTCCTTATTGATTTGCCCCTCTGCAGTTTGTGTGTCAGCCACATCTGTTATGAATTGTAGTTTAACAACTGCATACAGGTGACAGTGTTAGTTCCACATATCAATTCATTTGTACATCCACTATATTATTTCTGTTTGACCATGATTGTTCACTCACAAATACTTTGTCAAATATGTCAGCAAGCTACTTTTTAATTCATTTAGCATGTACCTGGATGATAGTGTATAGTGCTTATTTTTAAAACAAAATGTCACAAAGCTCTAAAAAAAATATTTTACAGAAGTCTAAATCTGTTATATCTAAACATTCTTTCACTATCTGGATTTGTAATTTAACCAAATAATAAAGTCATATTTGTCTAATAATAAAATCGTATTAAGAAAGAATAACGATAATACAAACCCAAATATATCTTTCAAAGTGTATCATGTAAAGAATCTTAGTTAACACGAACAGTAAAATTCTCAGTAATAGCTGTATGTCCTCAGAAACCAAACAACTATTACCAGTAAATATAGACTGTGCACAAAGGTAAATCATCCTTGAAGAAACTTCAGTTCTGACAGGATGAAATGAGATTATAGATAGACAGAAGGAGCTAGATTGACAAGACTGAATTAAGCTCTTTACTTCAAACACCTAGGGGTCTCTAAGATTCAGGTGCCAGTAGCATTTATAAGACTTGACTTAACCGATGCCTAAGCCTGTAAAAGTCTGTTGCTGTAGGAAAGCTGATCCCCAAAGGGATTTATCTTGCCAGTCTTTAATTAACTGAAAGTAATAGAAATGGTCACCGTTTCAGATTCAAGACCTTAAAAACCTCTGTGAGTCTTGGTCCCAGTGCTTAGATTTCAGTGACTATCAGTACATCACTAAACAAACTGGAACACTGTTGAGTGACTGAAGGTCTATCTCACATGTGAGGCATTTCTTAGAGTACCTACTGGAAATTCCAGTCAAAGACCCTAGCCTTCCCAAAACAGTGACAAGAAAGTGATGCACTACAGCAATGTAGAAAAGACAAATTTTAATAATTCTTTGAAGTGTTCAGTTTTCTACAAAATTTTAGGTGGAGGTTATGATGCTGCTTTGAACTTGAATATGCCCAAGTAGTGCCAAGGTTAGAAGGTTGTTCTCATCCATGCTGTTTCCACCAAAATGTAATTATTTTGAATTTTAGAAGCAGTTCATCAAGAATAATTGAGAATTCCTTGCTTGAAAAGCAAGAGACCTTCCCATAGAAGACAGGGCTTTGTAATTTGTACATGCACAGGTTCAAATTGTTATTGTAGATTGGACAATTTAATCTGGTCTGCTCACTGCACAGTATTACAACAACTGAATACGTACTGAAGAGAAAAGCAGCATCACTATTGTTTTAGAAGGAAAAAAAAATACTAGGTCAGTTTCTACCTGCAGATCTCAAGCAGAGAGAAGGATATCCATCTTTTCTGGAATTAAGAATATTGCACATCCTCTCTTTATGACATTTTCTGCAGATGAGCTTAAACAGCTTCCTTCTGCAAAATGCATTTCTTTTTAGTTCTTTCACTTTCATGGGGTAGTTCTTCCTAATTTGTGGGTGAGTTTCTAGTCACTTGAAAGGAATCTTATAGCCTAAGCTATATTTTTACCTTCTCCCTTATGAAGCTATTCTTAGCCGCAACAGCCAATTATCAATAATGCACAAAATATTTCAGGTAGGGCTCTACAAAGTGTTAGGTTATACTTCCAGTGAATTTCTTGACCTGGAAGTAAGCTTTGACAGCTTTCAGAAGTAATAGATCTTTTGTATTGCCTATCCCATCCTCAGTTTTTACTGGAAGAAGAGTGCATTCAAGCAAAGCACAGTTCTGAGCCTCAAAGTCCCTGCTCACTTCCAGAAATCTGAGAAAAACTGTTCAAAGTACAGACAGGGAGTAGTGGTAATAATAACAACAATAACATGACCATTAATATTACTAATTTTTATTGTAAAATAGTAACGGGTTGTTGTCATTCATTTTGTTGTGATTGTTGTTATCATTGTTAGTGATGTCTTTATAAAGTGCTTTGTAGTAGTTTGTTGTACTTCCGGACCAGGAGACATTCTGCTGGATGCTGCATTTGTGTGTCGTAAAGACATCCTTTAAACAGCTGGAGTAAAACAAAAATGGGATAACAGGCACACACAACCATGAATATCAGAAAGCCCAAAGCAATGAAACATTTCTGATTAATGTAATAAGTAGAACTTACCACATAAAGTGTGTTCTACTTTTGTCAACAATTCCATTAATATTGTAGATTTAATGATAGGTTTTAACTAGCTATGGAATGGTATTGTGCTTTTGTAGAACGAGAATATTTCTCTCTCCTTACCCCAGAGATGATTAGCTCAAGCACAAGCAGTTATAACTCTGGAATGGATCAACCCTTTGTTACAGGAGGATATCCAGATTCTCAGGATTGTCTGAATAGCAAGGGCTGATAATGGTCAATTATATCAACTTGACATGTTAGTGAAGTGATAGTAATACTGATGAAAGTTAAGAATGACTCAGATGAAGTTCAAGTAGAACTGTAGTTTACAAGAAACTTTCTGCTATAGTCAGGATGTAGACATACTTCCATATAAACAGCTTCTCCTATGCCATAAAATATCTGATTCTGTGACTTCTTCTTGTGAATGGTAGTAAATTCTATTTCCTGTCTCTTTTCTTCCTATTACATTTAGATGATCCTGCTCAGTACTCCCTCTTAGAAGAAGAGCTTTGCCTGAATCTCAAGTGAGGAAGTGTGGGCAAGAGGAATCCAGTCTGCTCAGAAAATAACATTTTATTTAGGAAAAATATAATGCCAAAAATTCTTGATTGATTTTGTTTTGGTTTTTATTTGTTTGCTTATTTGTTTGGGAAGGGTGTATTTTTGTTTATTTCCCCTACAAAATCAAATTTATAAAATATTTTTGTGACCTCTGAGTAAAGGGAAAGGAAAAGGGTAAGGCAAAGGGAAACAAACTCAATTAATAGTGCTAATGGCTAGGGATTTACCGTGGTATGAGGAGGCCTTTCTAGGTGTAGGTTGATGAATATTATATGCCTTGAAAATTCTGTTTGACTTTCTGAAAATGAAATTGGAAAATGCTCTGTGAAGGACTAGAGTCTGTGGATTAGAAATTTCATGAGCTGGAAGAAAGTAAGTGAGATGCTGCTAAGGCAAATTTAAACTGCACAAGTGCAGGGTAGAGGGTGTGTATAGAATACTTCAGTTAAAAGTGAGACTAACATTACAGCACCAGAGGAAGAGAGATTCTATGACAAATAAGACACTCTTAGCATTTTGTAAGGATGATAAATATTTCAGGGGATCTCAAGGATCCTAAGCACCCATAAATCCATATAATGTTTAGTGAAATGCGGAAAATGAGGAATATGACATTTTGTTTTTTCTCTCTATTTCTCACATTGTTAAATAAGAGCTTTCTTTTGGGTTTTGGTTTCTTTTTTTTTTAAATTCATTGGATTTGATATAGTTTTAAGTGCTTTTAAAGATCTGTGTGGAATGTTCTTCAATCCATAATAATTTAATTCCCAGGAGGTTATGACAGAAATTGATTGGTGTCTGAATGATATTTGGTCCTTTTAGAGGTCTATATCTTTGGCTTATAGGAGTCATCTCACGAAATTTTGACAAAGGAAATCGTCTGGATTAGAAAAAAAAGAGAAAAAAAAGCAAAACCAAAAAAAAGGCAACCCCCCCCCAACAACTCTATTGCTTGCTTAGTACAAAAAAAATATATATCTTGAAATTTGAATACTTGAATACTTCCCTCAGGAAGACTTCTACCAGGGATGTAAATACTGAGGTCTTAATTTCTGGTGTCGCCTCTCCCACACCTCTAGATGAAAGCAGAAATTCCACCCTATTTGAAAAACCTGTTTCCTGTGTCATGAGTACCTCCAAGAAAGCCATTGACATATTGAAGTGAGTCCAGTGGAGGACCCCAAGCCAAGGACAATAAAACACACATCATACAAGGACAGGTTGAGACTTGTTTGTTCAGGGTTTGTTCAGCCTGTAGATGAGGAACAGAAGGGACACCTGAAGGACTGGAAGATACAGACGAAACAGAGCCTTCTGCTATGTGGTGCACAGCAACATGATGAGAGAGGCAAGAGTTGGAACATGATTCAATATTCAAATGGTTTTTTTCAACAATAAGTGATTGAATACTTGAAGAACTTGTCTAGATTGGTTGTAGAGCCTCCATCTATGGACATGCTCAGGACTGGACAGGACACAGTCCTAAGCAACCTGTTCTACTCTAAGGCTGGGGTTGGACTGGAGATCTCTGAACTCTGGAGATCTCTTCCAACCTAAATTACTTTATGAGAAGCCTTAATTCTATAGTTCTCTATTGTGTTTGTCTTGAATACCTACTTGAACTCTAACTTGGAAATAGTGAAGGGGCATGGTTAGGGTACAATACTGCATGGAGACAAACTTTGTAAGAATTTGGCAGAAATAAACTGAGAAATAACCCCTGATAGACCAATTATAGGAAGTAAGCTTCTATAGTGGATATAGAATTGATAATTCTTGGAAAAAGAGTATGAATGGCAGATTTTTGAATAGCTTGCTCTATGCTTAAGATAGACTTTATTATGAGATAGGAGTAATCCAATCAGCCACAAAAGCATGAATAATTTTCAATATCATGCTCAACAGTACATAAATCTAGCAAGCTGTGAGAAAGGACTATAGATCACTAAAGAGAGAATAAAATAGTACATGGAGCATTACAAAGAGAAAATGTCTCTCACAGCCTTGCCCATTTCTAGCTTTTATCCCCCATGTTTTTACTTAGTTTTTTTCAGTGGAATACTTTACCTACTATCACTGTGGGTTTTCTGTTTGCTTGGGTTTGATTTCCTTTTTTCAAGGGATAAATGATCTAGGATACCTCTTTTATATCTCCTAATTGCTGACATACATTTCAGGTACTGCAAACCCTTAAGTCAGAGTTGAGTCATGATTGGTGCATCATCCCAAGAGAGTAATAAGCATAATCCAAAAAAATCTTCTGATACACAGTTTCTCTGTTATTCTGCTTTTCTCCACTGAACAGGAACAATCTTCACCAGGTCCTCAGGAGATTCAACTCTGATTTGACTACTGAGTAAGAGGGGATATGCCCATGGATTTACTTAGTTCCTACATCCTTCACTTCTCTCAAGCAGAGAGAAGTGTGCAGTGAACCCTGTACCCAAATCCTACTTAGGTCATGTTAGGCTCATACGAGAACAGATTTATTCCATTTGACATGTAGGTACAAGTCTGCCCTAATGTGCAGAACAGCACAAATTTTTGGAAGACTGTAATATTAGACCCATCTGTTTCCCAGATCCATTCAAAACTAATCTCAAATATCTACAAGTTAGGCATCTAAAAAAAGCTCATTTTGCAGGAAAGTAAAACATCCAACCTTTTGCCTTAGGAAAAAACCTAGCATCTGATGAGGTTGTGTAAGAAATATGTATATTTATCTCTGATAGATAACATGCCAAAAAAGCCAAGACAAATAGCTAATGGCTGATTCGATTGGTGCATTACCCTTTGAGGAAGTGCTTTTCCTGGCTTCTGCAGGAGGTGAGCTACCCATGTAGATAAATCAATGAAATAATTGATTTGGCAAATCTCATTTTCCAGCCAGTCAACCCTTTGTAGTGTTGTGTCCTAACTCCTGAGAAAATCTCTAACTTCAAAATACCGGTTTCCACCAAACAGCCATTCAGATGCTTGTTTTCATAAAATACTGTGACTGTTTCAAAATTAGCTTGACTGTCTTTTGGAAAAATACTCTAAAATTATATCTGAAAGAAGGTAAACTAAAAGGGGATTTTTTTTCTTCTGTTACACATCTTCCATATTGAAAACATGACATACGTTCACAGGCACAGAGGGTGGCTGTATTAAAATGCACTCATATTTTTCCTGTGTTTGTGGCCTGTTCATGTAATTTGGAAATGTCTGAGCCACAGGTGTAAGCCTAAAGGCAAGATCCAATTGTTGGCATCTGTTGGAGAACAGAGAGAGGGGCAATCTATAGGTTCTGAGAACTTTAGATAGACAGACATCCCTCTCAGGGAAGGGGTGTGCTGCCAGCATGCATTGGCATACACACAAAAATCCCTGCAGCATCGCACATCATCTGCATGCATATCAGTTAACACTTTGGGCCATGATGGCTTGGAAAAGAAGATTTAGCCATAAAGTTGAGGTGAACACAACATTTGTATTCCTGGTTCACAATGGATGGATAAGAAAGACTTGTACAGGATTTTTAGGATAAGGCGGTCTGCCAAGTCTCTGAGATGGCAATCCTAAATAAAAGCTGAGTTCCTCAGAGCTTCTTGTGAAATTTATCCAGAAGAGTCAAGAGAGGACAGGAAGCATGCCTCCATATGGCTCAGAACAGCAATCAAGAGCAAGGGGCAAAAACAGCAGCTGTTGAGGCTGAGGTCCTCAAAACATCAGCCTTGGACAGGATGTCTGGTGCTCCTTGCTCAGCAAGGCTTCAGATCATGTTGGTAATATAGTCCCAGGAAACTATACATCACTTTGAAACAACAGCAGATGACTGTGCCAAACTGTTGAATCTCTCTGAGGCTGGGCAACAAACTGTGAGTGGTGAATAGCCCAGAAAGGAGAAGGGCACTCTGCCAATACGCTGACAGCTGTAGGAAGAGGACAGCCTGATAATGAACAAAGCTCAGGAGTGCCAATGTTCTTTCCTTTCAACTATTTAGATTTTCCAAATTGCCTTAATATAGTGCTCTCGTTCTTCTGCACTTCCCAAAACTATAACTCTTCAGCTCATTTTTAACTCAGGTAGGAAAGTCCTGCTCTTTTCCCTGTTCAGTGACAGGAAATATTTTCCCAGGCTCCTGGGGGAGGTTCCAGTTGGTGGGAGCATAAGGAATTGATCCTGGTCCTTTTCATGCCTGACCAAAATGTCATTACATATACTATTTGAAATTCTCATGGAAAATATATTGTGAAACCAAAAAGGTTCCAGTTAGTGTTTACAAAAATTCCATGGGATGCTATCTAACCCAACGTCTGTGTTCTAATCAGCTTCCATATGCAGGACAGGACTTCCCTTTCATCCAAGCCCTCAGGTTCCAGGGAATGCAAAATCTGACTTTGTAAGATCAGTTGTGATCTTGCTAAAATTAAAAGTGTGGATTTATTAGTGATATTAAACCAAAGTCATATAATAGCACAGACAGGTTCACAAGAATAAGATGAACAATCAATCAGTTGAGCAGCGAGCCATGTGCTGACATCAAATGGTAGTGTTCACTAAAGTTCTTCTCTATGCCAGGAAAAAAGTAGAAGCCCAATGTGTTGCATTTAAGAAATACATTTTTGTGTAGCACAGAATGACATCAAATTGCACCTGTCAGGAGACTGAGATTCTGATATAACTTAAATCATGATATCCAAATGGCCAAGTTCTGAGCTGCAAGGAACACCTGCCAACATAACTAATAGTGAGGACAAAAAGCCTTTGGTAGCAAGTCCCTTGAGAAGGAGATAATAATATATGTGCTCTTGTTCAATAAGCTCTTAGCCTGAGGTATTTCCAGTATGCAAAGAAAAGAAAGCTTACTTTAATTTTTTATGCTGCCCCCTTTTATCTTGATACGTTTGTTCCATTTTCCTCAAATAGGTTCTCAATTAGTTTAACAGAAGTTTTCTTTTCTAAAACCAAATCCAGTTCTCTGTGGAAGGCTTTGATGGGAGTTTCCATATGAAGAGAGATTAAAGAAGTGAGGGCTAATTATTATGGAAAGAATAGGCACAAGAGAGGGTACAACAAAATCAGCACGTGTAAAAGCTCCTACCATGGAGAAGATCAGACAGGCTCTCTTGACTATCCTGTACCAAAGCAGCAGAAGAGAACATTCCATAGATTAAAATCCAACAGATTCTATTACATATACACAATTTTTTTTTTTTTTAACAGAAAAAATCTCGCTTCACATGATACAAAGCTACAATAATTTATTCGCACAGTTTGCTGGGGAAAACACAATATACCATCTCAGGACAGTATGTCCAAGATGGATTTGTTTCCAAAATGGCAATCTTGTAGAGAGGAAGGCCAAGAGGCAAAGGTAACTCTGAATTAGAACTTGCAGGACCGCAGAGAGCAATCAGATTCACAGCCCTTCTTTTTTCTCCCTCATGCCCTCTACTCCAGATATTATCCACGATTGATGTATTTTTTAGTGACAAAAAAATATTGATTGCCATGACAAGGGCACAAGCAAGCTCCAGCTGGACTAGCAGCTTATCACAGGATGCTGCTGCTGCTTTGAATCAGAGGAGCCATCTCTAAGGTTAGGCTAAACCTGCCACTTCTTTGGATGTAGTTAAAGAATTTATGCTGCTGCCACACATTGAACAGGTAAATGAACATCTATCATGAGAACAAAATACGGACAGTCTTTTTCACATGATGTCACAGCTTCTTGTCATGTAATGGAAAGTACATGAACATTGAATCAACACCTGTTTGCATACAGCAATACAGGAGAGGAAGTGCCAGAGACAATGAAAATGCAGAGGTTCTTTCATACCTCATAGGTCCAAGTTCAACCAAAAGTTAGAAGATATACAAGCAAGTGGTATTCTTTTAAAGAGACTTGAAATTTTACATACAGGATTGTTTTCTTCTCATATTGAGAAGGATATACAGGGTCATAGGGAAGAAAGATAACAGAGAAACAGGTTATGAACTGGATATCTTTTTCTGCCTAAGAGAAGGTTATGGAATACCTATTAAAGGACTTTCTAAGAACAGACCAAACAAATTTTGTGGAGAATTATAACTGATATCTTTTTGTGCATTGGGAGAACAGATAAAATATTTTGTAGGGATCCTGTCTATGAATTTCACTCAGAAGACCACCTCTGCATTAAAATATCTATCAATCTATTGTAAATTATAGTAGATACGTAGTGGGTATTCAGGTCTTGGCCCTTCCCTTTTGATGATATTGGGATATGGGGATTAAGATGAATTTCAGATATGCAGGACATGCCTAGGCCCAGCATAGAAAGTTCAGTTGGTTCAGCAATCATAGACCAACTTGCTGGCTTACTTCTAGATGTGCCTTTCTGGGTTTGGCAAGAGACTGTAAGTTCAGGTGTGTCTGCATCTGTCAGTGTTGACCTATTTTACAGTACAGAAGCTATACAAACAAATTTAAACATCATATCCTCAGTTGCTTGCCATGTTCTCTCAAAGGCACTACTGTTTGTTGAATGTCAACTATCCTCTGGCTTAGTGCCTCAGAGCATGGCCTTTTTTTCTGAGCCCTGAGGGCTTTTTCATCTTGTCTGCATAGACAAATTGATCAGCACAACACTCTTTTGTTCTTCGCTTTGAGTGCGAGAGGGAAGCAGAGGCCGCAGAGAATGGGATTGCAGACATCCCATTCCAAAACAGAATCAAGGAAGGGTCATAGAAATTAACTGCTAAATCAATTATGGCAAAAGCAGACTATTATAGACCTGCTATTGTGAGTTTCTTTGAAGACCCGATACGAGAAAAAAAGGTTATACCAGTATACCTACAAAGCTGTTACAATATTATTGCTGCACTGTAACTGTAGCTATGAATAAACCTTCTAATACCCCTCTTTTTCACGGAGGTGTGTTCACTGAAGAACAAAAGCACCTCACTAAGGGTAACATGCTGGTTGATGGCACAGGAGTAACACAATTATAGATTGGCTGATAGATTTAACTCAGTAGTTCAATTATAAGTTACTATTGGTTCATGCTGTGTAGCTCTACTTGCATAGCTACTGCTTACTCAGTGTTGATTGGGTGGGGTGTCTGCAGAACCATTCTTTGTGGTCTTCTCTATAACAAAAATTGGTTTGGTTTGTTTGTTTGTTTGTTTGTTTATTTTAACTCATGAAAAATATGTTCTACATTATATATGCAATTTTAATTCACCTTTTCTCATCCCTTTTGAATCAACTTTCTTGAGTTTTGGTGACTACATGCAGGATTTCAGACTAAACCAATATTAATAGGCTTAATACTTCCATACCTGAGGACAGTCTGTGTCAGCAGGGAGAGGGCTGAGGCTGTGATCTAAACATTTTTACTGTGAGAATGTCCCAGACTGGCAAAACTGATGACTTTGGTCCTAACCAACAACAAAGAGATACTGCAGTCATTCAAATATCATTTGATATTGTAGCTTAAAAAGAATTTCCATGCATAACTGTGAAATTTAGATCTTTAATTAACATATTTTCCTTTTCAGCTACTTATATACAAATTAATTTTCTGAATAAGCATTGCATGGTTACTAGCATAGGTTTATCAGACATCATTCACCACCTCCAAAGAAGAGTTTTCACTCTGTTTTTCTCCTTATTTTACCTCCTCTCAGTGGTGAAGGAATTCCACCTTCTCTCAGCTGTCTATCAAGTACATTCTTACTGTCTATACTATTTCTTTGCCTTACTTTTCTACAAGATGAGTGAAAGTGACACCAAAAGAAGAGGAGATGAGAGGCCTGCCAGGTGGGCAGAATGCAGAGTGCACAGGGAAGAAAGGAAGAAAACTTGGGTAAGAAAAGATGACGAAAGCAAGAACTCTTTTTTATCTTATTCTCCCTATGAAACAAGACGTTGTACTCTCCTCAGACATTTGCAGAGCTGTCTTTTCTGAGGACCCAAAGTCTTCTAACACTTGAATAGAGTTGATGTAGGCATCCTGAAATGATAGAACATCAACGTGAAATAGCGACAGCACTTACTGTAATTATTATTAGTGTCAGGTAATTAAGGTTTACTCATTAGTACATTAGGATTATAGTGTGTTGGTGATTATTTTTTCTTTGTTTGCAACATGGCATAGGTGTTCTTTGCGGCTGTTGTACACCACTCTATTTTCTCTCTCCTTTTCTCCTTGTATACTGTACCTTCTCTCATGCGTTCAATTCTGCTGCACCACTGCACTTAAAACAGTCTTTTGTTGCTGGGTGATCCATCCCAGATGATTCATCTGACTTTTCCATTAGTGCAGTTTCTCCCTGTTCTTGCCCACTGAATGTAGAGCGAACTGGTCACAGAGTGCAAGTTCTTTTCAGCAGGCATCCTAAACATGTCTGAGCTCTGTAAAAGGCACAGTTCCAGAGTGTAACTTAGCTGTAGTTATATTACACAGGGGATAAAGATGATTTTCCTATCTCTTTTCTACCATGGTAGGAGTGACTATAAATATGTTTAAGAGAATGACAACTCTGTACAACGTTTTTGTGGTGCTAAGTGAATCCCTCAGATACACGTCAACCAAATCAGATGCTGGTATGATCACCAGTACATCAAGATTGCCAAGAGACCAAATTTCTCTTGGGAATACAGCTTTAACAGTTAAGGTTCCTCCTTAACAATACTGCTTCCTCCTTTTCTACCCTTCCCCTTAAGGTATCCCTTTGCAGCTACAATCAAGCACTAGGAATAATTTACCCTACAGGAAGAATGGAGAGAAACACATTTTCAGGCATGACTCCACGCTGTAGTGTTTTCAGTAGGAAAGGAGACTTAAAAAGAATTGCCAGTAATTAAACATGGGGCCTGGAGGAAAACAGAATTGTGAATAATGCTCATATCTCTAATTCATCCTGGAGAGGCTTTTTGTCTAAATTGCTAGTAGTTATAAGTTTCTTTTCTTAATATTACACAATATAATGTAATGGATTTTGTTTTAAATAGTAATTTTTATATATTGTCTTTTCAGTAGATTAATAGTGTTTCTTTAATTGAGAACTCTTTTGTTTCTTTCATGTTCTGGTCATACTCTCACACTAATTGTTTTTTGAAGTATTCAACATTCTGAGCTACTTCTAGACCCCAAAACATGAAGGGAATACATCCCTAGTACACCTTGCAGATATTATTTTCGGATTACAGATGTAGCTATAAAGCATATATCTATCAAGTGACTTGCCAAAGGTCATACAGATAGTCTGCAGCAGGGCCAAATCTCTTGAGTCCTGATCCAGTCATTCTACTGGAAGAAAAATACTTCCTTCTAGCATTTCTGGCACAGCCTGTCAGGAAGATGAAGAACTGATAGATGTTACCTGTGGATGTCAAAGAATTAACTTTTCTTTTAATTAAGCAAAATAATTTAGCTCTGACTCTTGATGTAAAAGTTCATTAGTGAAATACATGCAATGACATTGTCACCTAACCTAGGTACAGAAGAATTATTTTTATATCATTGAAAAAATATTAAAAATTAATGAAAGATATAATTACTTTTTGGAGAAGGGTAGTCATATTTTCCAAAAAAAATTCAATTTTAGCTTATACCAAGATTGACAAATTTAAATACAGGTAGGTTTCTTTTAGAAAAAGACAAGGAAGTATAGTTTAATGTATAATACCTTCAGCAAATGAATTATGCAGTTGCTACTGGTGACTTCAATAATTGCATGCTATATCATTCTTGAATCTGCAATAACAAGGTTATTCACTGAACAGCTAGACTTTCCTGTAGTTGTGGTTCTCAAATGATATTAAATATAATGTAATGCTTGCTTTTCAAGGGTAACATCTAAATGAAAATGTCCCTAGATACTTTGAAGAGGTATGGGCTAACCATTTTGTTGTGGTGGTTTTTAAAATTTTCATTCATTCATTCATTCATTCATTCATTCATTCATTCATTCATTCATTCATTTATTTGTAATGTTCTTGCTTCAAACTAAATCTGATGCTTTTCTTCGTCTGGTTATGTGATTAGATTTTAGAGGGGATTAATGGAGATAATTCTGCTAAAAAAACCTATTCTGTTGAAAGCTACAAAGCATTTCTACTTCTATTTTCATTAAAGAGAAAATTGAGACATTTGAGACAGAGAACCCTGTGTACCTCAATTTCATTGTAGTTGAAAGAAGTATAAAGAAGTCCAAGAATTGTAGCTAGAAGAAACTTATAGGGTTTCTTTTCAATGGCCATACTTCTTTAATTGTCAATAAGGCTTTACCAAACTTTTGCCCTCTATTTTTCATCTACTTGACCTTCTAAAATTCATGTGAAATACATAAAAGGGACAGAAGCCAATATAAGTAGTTCATTAAGGCTGCAGCTGGGAGCTCAGTGGGGCAAAGGGAGGGCAGACAGGAGAGAACATAGTTCTTACCTGCATGTTATAAGATGACCTGATTCTTTTGAAATTAAACGGGCAGTAGGTATTAGACAGCAGAGACATGCTTAATCAGAAAAGTCATTGTAAGCCTTGGTGGCTGGAAGCTGAAGGTAGACTAATTCAAACAATGAAAAGGGGCCATTTGTCTATGTATGAAGGTAATCAACCTCTCAAATGACTTTGAAACAGGTAAGTTATGGTAGGTTCTTCATTACCAGAAGAATTTTCATCAAGCCTGTCTCTTTTCAAAAGATGCACTCTCCAACACTACCAGAGATTGCTTAGTTCAGAAACTAGAAAGTGGAATGATACAATCTTCTCACACAGACAGCAAGATGAAACAATCTCTCCCTAAAACTATAAAACTATTACATTTTAGGATTGGTTCGATGGGGAAGAATTTCCTTATGGCAGGTCTTGGAAACCGTGGTGTCAAGGGGAGATATTTGTTAAGCAAGCTTGTAATGTTCTGGTATAGCAAATGGCATTTCAGGGTGGTAAAACAGTCTACTTGCAACAGAAGAAAACATCATTCAATTCAATCTCTATATTTGAATCGAGATTCAATTTCTGCAAACAAGGTTGTCCAGAGGTACTGCATCTGGATAGCTATGCCCATAGTTCATCCAGCATCCCAGTATTATTCTGAACTCAGGCAGAATGCCATCGGGGGGTCATATTTTGTAGTTTGAAAATCTACCTTATAAATCCTTCATTGTATATTACTTGCTGCAGAATTAAGATTTCTTCGTACAAAATAAAATTTAACGCCTCCTTGTTATTAAATATACTATAAAAATGTTTTTAATGCCACAAAATTAAAAAGATGTGAGGCCAAGGTATATCTGGCTTTGTGCAGTTCTTCAGATATTGGCTTGTTTGCAGCAGTAAATAAGGCAGTTTGCCTGGAGCTGATATATTAATACACCTCAGTGAAAACTAAGGGTACACACATCCTATATTTAACTGTGTCATCTTTTGCTCTGCATCTGGAATTAATGCATTATGAATTAGTAGCAAAAGCTGGTCTACATTACTTCAAATGTTTAGTTATTAGTTAGAGCTTTGTCACGTGGGTAATCTCTGTGCTAATGTAATATAATTATACAGTTAAACATGGAGTCCCTAACAAATGAGTCAAACAGTAAATCTTTTCTTCAGCACCACAAGCAAATTTGCATAGGGAATCTCTGGTTACAATTTAGATCAGTGGAAGGGACATTGTGGTAATGGTAAGAAGTATTCAAATTTTTTTTTTCATAAATCTGGTTAAAATTTACTACACTGAAGAGTTGTAGTGATACTTCCAAGCAAAGGCTCCAGAAAAAAATAGCTGGCTGAGAACATGTAACAGAGATCTTCCCCAGTGGCCTGTGTAGATTTAACATTTCACTTTAGGACACTTTTGGAGCACTGTGTCTACTACAGTCCTTCAAATGCTCGCTTGATACAATTTTCTGAAAATATTTCAGTGTGTAACTGGTGAAGTGTCAGACCAAGAAGTTTGACTTTGCTGACACTACCATTTTAACTTTCTAAAAGTACACATGCTTTTCTCAAAATGGGTTTCTCATATAGTCTGTCAATAACAAATACTAATAAAAGAAATTGAATATTTAGCGATAATGTAATATAAATACTGTTAAAATACATGAGTTATAGTCATTGAAGAAAAGGATAACTTGGACAGAACTAAAAATGACTGAGTTCCACTTTTTCTTTTTAGACAATAAAATGAATGTTGACCACAATTCCAAGATGAACATCATATACAAGACAGGGACAAGCATTATACTTTTCTATCACCCTTTAATTTAAGCCTGTTCTTTCAGAAACCCCTTTAGAAGCTGGATTGTTTCATTGCTTCTAACTGTACAAGTTTTATTCATAGTATCCTTATCCAGTCACATCATTTAAGAAATAGGTTGATGTTTAGTTTCTTTGGGTGATATTAGCATTGGTCCTGAAGGCTTCAGTTATGTGAGTTGTGAGATCCTGTTTGTGCTTAGGGCAACCAGTTAAAAAACATTTTCTAAGGAATTATGACAGAGGCCTGGTGCTGCCATCTATTCTACTGATGTCTAGTAATAACCAAGGGAAATGAAAGAGTATATGAGTGTTGTGTGATGGTAGCTACAGTAAACAGACTGGTGAATTGTTAATGATGACCTTTACTAGGAGTGGATGATTAATTACCTAAGGTGGTTAAGGTCATATTATTAGAAATAAAATTACTTCAATGCATTTTTAAGCTTCTACATGACCCAACTTTTTCTGTCTTATTAGACAGTGAATAAATCTAGATCTGAAGGATTTGTGTGTTTTAGATTAGTTGAGAGAATTATAAGGTTAAGCAGGCATTTGCAAAGTCCAGCACACAGGCGAATTTTAACAATGGACTAATTAACTAAATTAATTCTTGACTTGGCCTTCTGTCTCCAGATGCCCCTTGAATTATGCATCAGCTGCCTATAATAGTATATTTTGTTACTAGTTATGGTTATTGATGCTCCTTTGGTGTTCAGTACTTTGCCAGTATGTATGATCCAAAGATTTCACTGTCTAGAAAGAAAAAAAGGCTAAATGGAGGTAAGTAATACCTATTTTATGTTCGGAAATATATGCAAGCTTTCATTTTCCAATACACAGTGGAATATACCTTCTTTCCTATATGTCACAGGCCCTTTCTCAGCAAAAAGTTTAAATGCAATGCTTTTTCTCCATTTAAGTATCACATAGCAGATTCTTTTCTGGCTACAGATTGAATTCACTGTCTTTTCTGAAGATTCCTGGACTTTTCGTAGTCCAGGAAAAGTCTGGACACAAATTCTGAAAGCTCCACCAAGAAAATAGGTAATAAGCCTCTTCAATTAGCATGGTTTCTGATCAGCCATATATGCAGCCCATAGTTTGGGAAACAGCTTCAGTTTTTAAAGCCCTGAACAGTGATGTGTTCTGAATGAACAGCAGCCAGAAGTCTCAAGGATAACGGCACCTGGGATGAGGCAACCCTGGTTGTGTGTATAGACTAGGGAATGAGATGCTGGAAAGCAGTATCACAGAAAGGGACTGGGGGTCTTGGTTGATGCCAAGTTGAACATGAGTCAGCAGTGCCCTGGCAGCCAAGCGGGCCAAGTGTGTCCTGGAGGCCATTAGGCAAAGCATCTCCAGCCAATCGAGGGAGGGAATTGTCCCGCTCTGCTCTGCATTGGGGCAGCCTCAGTCTGAATATTATGTGCAGTTTTGGGCACCACAGTATAAGGAAGATCTTAAGCCATTAGGGAGTGCCCAAAGGAGGGCAACTAAGATGTTGAAGGGCCTTGAGGGGAAGCCGTATGAAGAGTGTCTGAGGTCACTTGGTCTGTTCATCCCGGAGAAGAGGAGACTGAGGGGAGACCTCATTGCAGTTACAACTTCCTTGTGAGGGTAAGAGGAGGGGCAGGTGCTGATCTCTTCTGTGTGGTGACCAGTGACAGAATTTGAAGACAGGACATGAAACTGAGTTGAGAGAGGCTTACACTGGATATCAGGAAAAGGTTATTCATGTACAGGGTGGTTGGGCAATGGAACGGGCTCACCAGAGAAGTGGTCACAGCACCAAGCCTGAGAGAATTCAAGAAGCATTTGGACAATGTTCTCATGGTGTGATTCTTGGCGTGTCCCGAGCAGGGCCAGTAGTTGGACTAGATGATTCTGGTGGGTCCTTCCAACCCAGCATATTCTATGATTCTATGACCTCCATTTCAGCTTGGCCTATCTTTTCAGCAGAGTCCAATACAGTGACTGTCATTACAGGCCACCTAAAACAGAAAGCAGAAAAAAAAATAATATGAACATGTATGGTACAAATCAAACTTTCATAACAACACCTTTTTTTCTGACAGGAAATTTTCAAATTTACAGCAAAAATTGATTTGATGAATGTTCCAATTTCCTTGGAAATTTTTGCCCTGGTGATTGATTTTCTTTCCCTTTTCTCTGTGAATTTTTGTGTTTCTGTTTAGAAATCTGAGTCAGTCAGAAATGGTTGTTTTTGTTCAACTGGAGAACTACTTTATTGCTGCAGCCACTCCATTCTCAGGTGTTATAGTCAGACTCCTAATCTCTTATCCCCCTGCTATTTC
Organism: Empidonax traillii; assembly: GCF_003031625.1. NCBI lineage: Eukaryota > Metazoa > Chordata > Aves > Passeriformes > Tyrannidae > Empidonax > Empidonax traillii. The sequence goes on from NW_020955778.1 coordinate 511,304, forward strand.
CTTCAGTAATCTTTGGGAAATTGTCTTGATTTTACCCCTAGCTGCGTTCTATGTACCATACATTTTGCTTACATCTGTACTACATAAACCCCCTCTGAAACCTTTTCCAGGTCAGGATTCTGATTTATTTCCAGGATTGTGAAACATTTAAACATTTCCCAGAAAATCCTGTATCATTTTAATGGTAGCTGCTCTTAACTTTCCTCTGAAAAAGGAACATGAGTTTTCAATTTTGGAATGCAATGTTTCTGTAAAATCCTTTGTTCCTCTTCAACAACTCCGTAGAAGAGGTTTCCTGTGGTCCCTGTTGCACACTGACACATGAGGTGTGCCAGGATGACATTTTGTACTCTCTCATTGGTTGCTTTTCCATAAGCTGTCAAAAGAAATGCGATATGCTGATCCCAATGCCTTTGATACTGTTCTAAAATGATGGCCAGCTGAGCCCTTCAAATCTAATTAAATTTTGCATGCGTCTCTTTTTACCATTGGTGCTCAGGGCAGGAGCAAATTGTCTGGATTTCCAGAATCTTCCAGGCCAGCTGAAATATTTTCGGTTAGAATTTCCCCCTCCACTGATATACAGTAACTACAGATGTAAAAAATCCATTCATTCACTAGCAGAGCTAGATGCAAGGTAGTAAAATTTTGGTGAAGAAAGCTACATCATTAAAGTTGGTTTTTTTTTCCCAGTTTTGGATTAAAAAAAAAAAAAATTAGGAGGGGGAACAGTGATGGGATTTCCTCTCAAGAAGTGAGTGAGACAGAAACGAATTTTTTGGTTTTCTAGATGCCCTTCTGGAAGGTTTTTGTTAACTGACAGAATTAAAATTGACTGAAGCTTGCCAGTACAGTTGCAGAAAGACAGGTCCTTGCCCAAACAGCTCTTCCTATTCTAGATCTGGGAACCACTCAGCCTTTCTAAACCCAAGAGAATAAAGACAGAACTGCACTGTGGAGCAAGGTACAGAGAAGTCCAAGCTTGGTTGCCATCCATCCTTGCCACAGGGTTGCCATGTGACCCCAATGCAGGGCCATTCCCACACACCATGTTCAGCTGTGCTGGGGTACTTCAGTTCACATGGACACACCACATGCCATCACCATCTTAGCGTATGGATTCATTCCTCCGTGTATTCATGACCAAAAAATCAAGATACTGAAGGTTTGGAAAATTTCTGTCAAGTTCATGGACTGAAATTGAAAGTTAAAACATTGCTGTTGATGATCAAAACCATTGCTTGCTGTGGATGTGTAATAGTCCTATAGTAATAACAACAATAATAATAATAATAATAATAATAATAATAATAATAATATACTTTTGCATGGATCAATACTATTTAAGATCTCGAGACATAGAAGAATAATGATTTTGTGAAATCACTGACCAGTTACTGGGCAAGTGAAAGCAGAATAATAAACCTGTTTACATGGTTACATCAAAGCCAGTATTTAAACTTCTATTCATTGTTAATGCCAAATATGATTCTGTATTGATTTGTAAAGCTGCGTAATTAAGTCTATTAAAGAGATGGGAAAACTGAAGATGTATACAAAGAAAACTTGATTTTTAACATTGGCTTTTGGAAATTGGGAAAAAAATGTAATAGAATAGAGATCTTTTTTCTTGTTGTTTAGAAAACAATCTCAGGAGCCAGAATATGGTTAGTTATAGCTCTGACACAAAGTTTTTCTGCATTTTAAGCCAATTAGGGAAATATTTTAAAGTCTGGATGTTTAAATATAACTAACATATTAATCAAGGAGTTCAATGAGGAGTAAATTCCCTCAGCTTCTTTGGTAATCAAGTTCACTAATTTAGGAGGATAAATGTAACTGCTTAGCTTGATAAAATTAGGTATAGTGATTTGACAGCACTGTATCTTATTTTATCTACCTGTGGAACAAGACTACTAATATGAATGAGGATTATTCAGTAGTACCTGTAACAGTCTCAGGCTAGCTGTACATAATATTATACAAATGTAAAGTATTATTAACATTTATAATCTGAAATAGTATTGTCTGACAGACTCTTTATATATACTTTTACTGCAAGAATGAAGCCTCATCATGTGAGAGGCCTTTTTCTTATGGCAAAATTATCACCTTTTTAAAATACATTATTTAAATATACAAGTGATAGCCAATATTCATTTGATGCAGAGGGAAATGTTGAGTATGCTATTCAATAGCAGTTCACTCTATACCAGAGACAATAATTAGTGGTATTATCAGGTAGAAAATTGCTGCAATGAAGAATTCACTAATATAGTATGATTAATTCCCTCAGAATGTTTCTGAACTTTTTTGGTTTTGGCAATCTATTGTCAATGAATACTCTCAAAAGTACCCTTCAGTGGATAGTAAAAAACTGAAATAGCAATTCTCTCACTGAGCAGTGATTGCTTGAGAGAGACCCTGTAGTATAGTATAATATAAACACAGAAGTATATGATTTATTTATAGACCCTCTGTTAAAATGACTCACCAGCTATTCCTGTGGTTTGTGGACTACTTGACATGGTTTTTTAATTGAAAGTTGCTGCAAAAAAAGAATAAAGACAATCCTCTAATACAAATCCTATGAGATTTGTACAAACTTGAGATTTATAAAAGGCTTTCTTTTAGAACTCTTGATAATGTTTCTTCTCTCAAGGCAGGTATCCTACAGAGAATAGTGTTGAACAAAAGGTTGCCATCCAAGTCCCACTGAGAGATGCACAGGGTTGGAAAAGACAGGTTCAATATTTTTGGTTCTTGGTTACCCAGGGAAAGGATGCTACCAATGGCATGAAAAAAAAAAGACACAGGGATTATCTGTAGCATAAAGAAGAACAAGATCTCTGGCAAATTACTGATACAGTATGTGATAACATTCATGAGACTCATCAGGGAACTGACAGGAATCAGACATTCTCAGACAGCAGCAAGCAAACAGCAAATTAAATTCTAGCTGCTCTTATGGTGTGTCACTACATTTGAAAAATAAGAACTTAGATGTCCCCTTCTTCCATGTTATTTTTTGTCTTACTAAGTGTAAAGCTGGACTTGTTGCACTGGCTCTGTCCTGTGTGACATAAATATACTCTGTGATGTACCAATCTGGCTCTGACAAACTTTACAGGAAAAAAAGAGCATCATTAAACACAGGAAAGAAAACTATGAATGAAAAGGGACTTGCGAGAATGCAGATAACCCTGAAATCAGTAGTAGTTTTCCTTTAATTTTCAGTGGCTTGAAGGTTCCACTTTCAATCCAGCCATATAGATTCAGATTTACTAAAAGCTGAACCACATGCAGTTTTTGAAATTTTCTGTTTGAAATTGCTGGCACTGTGAATTCAGGTAAAGATTCATCTCTCCTAACTCTTGACACAACACAGAGATATGTAAATTATGACCGCAACCTCATCATGTTTCTGGTTACAAACAACAAAAAAAACCAGTGATACCTTCAGAAGTATTACAGGTCTTAAATGGTCAGACTTGAGGAAGGGCTAGGAAGATGATGCTCCAAATCTGAGGACATCAGCACTTCTAAGCTACATGGTATCTGAGGCTGGGTTGGGTGAATCACATGAAAAAGATGTAACAGACTGGATTTTCTGGGCCAAAAAAAAAAAAAAAAAAAAGATCATAAGTATATTGTAAAGGACTGAGCAATTTACCACTGCAGAATGTGTTGCAAGATTTGATTAGATGAACACTTAACAATGGAAGAAATGGTAGGTTATTGACTATGGATTTTATTTAGAAGTTAAGCACACTAGCAGTTTGAATACATGAATTGTTCTGTAATGAGAATCACTTCCGGGCAGAGTGCTTCCTAGAAAGTTGATTCAAGTAAAAGCATTTTCTTAGTTTTCTGAAACCTAAGTTTCAGAAACAACCATGGTTGTTTCTGAAATGGACACTTTTTAAAGAGTCTTAATTTAAAATGTCTGAAAATTTTATTATTATTTATTAATTTCATTTTAAATAGTGACTATTTAATCCTCAAAATGTGAACTGCTCAGTTAACTCTTTGTCCTCAAATGAATTTGAATTAACTATATAAATCCATTTTGTTATGGATTTTGAAAAGATACTTGATATTCGTAGAATCCTCAAGTCATAGAGTGATTTGGTTAATGGTCTTGATTAAATTTTGAAATATCACAAAAAAATCTTCATTTCAACTCTTGAAGGGAGAATGACTTTTTCAGTTCATTTTTTCCAGAGTAGTTTTTGTTTTTCAACCATCCTAACATATCAAAATTTTGAAAAGTTAGGAAGTACTCAGAATTACACAGGACCAGGCTCTCGATGGAACATCACCACAACAACATTCTGCAAATACAAAATGAGAGCTCTTTTCCTCCAGAAACACATAGGGACTTGTTACCACACCTCTCTCTGCAGTCTATTACAGAGCGTGCTTTCATCAGAAGCAAATCTCTACATGCACAAAGCAATCTGGATGCTTTTTTTATTTCTTCTCCTGTAAAGCTTCTCTTTGCAATGTTAAAGCTTTAAAATTTGCCCCAATGTAATGTAAAATCTGTAGGAGTTTGTTTCTGCTTCTATAAATCTTCTCAGGGATTTGTAGTGCATTTTGCTTTTTTCTTCTGCTCCTATTACTGACTACTTTCGGTTTCTGGCAGGAAACCATCATTTTTTGAGTAATTATGCTATCTCTATATGTGTATGATGGTCAGTTTTAATGCATTTACCATAAATTTCTCCTCCCTTCCCCATGAATCCATGACAATCCTCTCTGTGCTGCCTGATAAAATAAAGACTTCTAATGTAAAAAGTTCCATCATAGATATAAGGGAAAAGGATTGTTTTCTGTAGGAGTAAAGCAGACAGTCTGAGTATAGCAGTGGCACTGGAAAAAAATGTGCAAGCTGTAAATTTTAATGAGGGGCATGTTTTACGGAATGAAAAGTCTTTACTTTTTATTTGTAGATGTTAGCTTGCATGGAGCCTTCATTCTGCAATGTAAAACCAACGAAAAGGACCCCTTCTGCAATGAGAAATCAAAATCTGCTCTCTTTTTCTCTTTTAAGGAGTTTTCTTTTATGTATGGACCACCAAGAAAGAAACTTCCAAACAAGGCTTCTCTGTTCCTGCAGAGGTTTGAATTGAAATCTCTCCTCACATTTCCTGAACTGCAGGTGAGATATCAGCCTCTCACTCTGTCGGCCTTAGAGATCAGCATGGAACTGGCTTAAGGTGGCTTGATATAGATTTGCTATTTGCAAATTAAAATCCTTCATCTCTGAAAAGAATCCAAAATAGAATAAAGTTCTTTATTAACTGTGGCCCTAAAGTTTTTTAATGGTTCTTACCTCAGAACCTCTTTCAAGAGTTGTCTTTTCAGACCTATTATAAAGCCCTAATTAGTTTAGGCATTAGAGCACATATGTGAAACTACTGGGCTAGCTCAGGCAAATTTAGGCTTTTAGGACTGAGAAGTTTTATAACCAGATATGCAAGACATGTAAGGGTTTTTTCTTCCCTATAGCAAATAGTTTACCACTATTAGATTAAGATAGAAGGGCTAAATCATGCACTATTTTCTTAAGGTATTTTGCCTTACTGGTGCCCCAACTGCCTTTATCTGCCCCTGACCTACACACTTATTTCAGTCTACAGAAGTCAAGACCTTTCCTGAAATGTAAAACAATTAGAGGAGACACCTGTCTCAGAAGGTAGTTTGGCAACTAGAATTTCTTCAAAAAATTTTTACTCCCTATTTTCCAAACCTAATTTCTTTATTCATTTTATTATTTTTTTCAGGATTTACATATGTTTACTATGTACTATGCACATGACTTTGCCATGTCATATATTCACTGAATGACAAGTTGCTAAGTAGAATTCTTGTTGTCTGTTACCATGAAAGGCTAATCTCTTTGGGGTGGCTTTTTGAACTCCTGTTTTCACAGCTAATGTCTGGAGGTCAGTATCATTCATCTGTAGGCTTTGTAATTTAAAAAATGACAGACCGTGATTAGACAGGGACTGCTCTCTGATTGTTTCCAGTGGGTGATTCTTTCTGACAGTACATTCCCCTGACAGTGAAATCCTGCTAGGACATTTCAGATGAAAATTACTTCTGTTATCTTAAAATTTTCTAGAACTTAAAACCAGGTGTGTTGGGAATGAGGTTCTGCTGTCATAGTAAAGATACCTTAGAGGAAAATGCCAGTGATACTACAGCATAATATTAATGAGAATAAAATACTGACCCTTCATGAAGTAATTGAACTGGGATTCAAACAAGCTAAAGCAGAGATATGAGAGAAAATCAAATTCCACGCTTCTTGCTATAATGAGGAAAAAAAAAATTTGGTCTCATGTGTAAGTACTTTAAATAATGCAGACCCTGTCCAGAGCCTCCTGGGCTAGATGGACTGTACTTCGATTTGTAATAGGGCTTTAAAGTTGTTGTATATTTAAAAATATTCATCAGTGAGTACGTCCTATACGATTGAAAACAGGTGAAATTTGATTTCCCAGTTTTTTACCCTAAGGACATGGATTTGCTTTATAGCCTGTGTTAAACAGAGCAGATGTTCATAGGACCTTTGGGAGCTTCCAGTTGTAACTGAAATGGCCTACTTTTCAGTTTTGTGTTTTTGTGAGACTGAAGGAGTAAGTCTGATTTGGTCTGTGTGATGCACCACATATTACAGAGGAAATGTGATGGGATGTTACTCTTCTACCAGTGTGTGAGTTAGAGAGTTTCATTAGCAGAGGAAGCAAGCAGAAGAGACTTCTGTGGGCCACAGACTGGAGAAAAGGGGATGATGGGAGAAATCAGGGAAGGATTGGAGGCATCTGCTACTGTTCCTTAGATTTGCTTGGGGGCATTTCTATGAGAAAGGTAGTAGATCATAAATCACACAATACTCCAAGTATTTAAAGTATTTGCTCTAAGAAGGAAAAGAGAAGAGGCTTTTAAAGGAGCTGACAGAAACAGTTTAGGCCATCTATGATGCATGCTGTAGAGAAATGAGAGACTGAAAATTTTTAGCAAAGCAGTGTGTGTGTGAAAAAGAAGCCACAGACAGGAGAAAGGTTAGCAGTGCACCAACACCATGGGAACAGCCACAGTCTAACCACTGGCTTCTTGGGAAGAAGGGTGGCAGAACACAATGCTGCACTGGGAGCAGGCCTTTGAGCAGTCCATTTACCCTTACAGCAAGAAAGATCTGGGGCTACATTTTTGGGAGCTAAGGTTTATTTTCTATCATCAGGATTGCTCCTAAAAGGATTCAATCAGCCTATGCTCCTATAAAAGGCAATATGTCTACCGCATTCTATGTGCTCTTGGACATCTCTGTGAAGCACAGAGCAGCTGCACCTGTTAGCCTGTCACAGCTGAAATACATTGCCACCATGCTCCTCATGTGCTATGGATCTGCTATTAATTATTGTGAATGTTTTCCCACTTAAGAATCTTTTGAAAATTATTATGGAAGTGCAGATTGTATTATGGTAACATGCAGAGGCCTCTATCCATATTTTTACATACTGCCTCATTCTTTTCACATTGCTGTTACTGAAACAGCATGGGAGAAAATCCAATATTGCACGGTCCTTGGTTGTGTGCCAAAGTGGTTAAGCAGCAAAATCAGGCCCCACTGTTAGCGGTGGCAGTCTGTAAAACAGGAATAATTTTCTATTGAATACCTGATTGAATTACTTGTGAATTGCTGCTCTGCTGAGAAAATTATATTGGAGGTTGGCAGGTGGTCACCATTTTTATTTGTTAGAGCATATTATCTGAATTTGCCTGTCAGATGATTGCTTGGTTAGACCCTTCTCAGTATAAATAACTGCGTATTTCAAAATGTGACAAATAATAGTAATAAAGTTTATAGGGGGAAAAAAAACCAATTCTTGCTGCTGCAAGGAAGAGCACTTAAGCCAGACATTTATCTACAACTTACAAAAAACTGGGCTGATCAAATGATAATATATTCCAGTGGTTTAAAAAATAAAAAGAAAGAAGATTCACTGTTTTTCCCCTCTCCCTCTGTTTCTTGTAGATGCAGTTTAGAATAGCTTTGCATTGAATTGATATTTTATTTTGTTATGCTTATGAAGTTTAATAATTTGAATAGCCTTTGCAGTGGTGTCATTCTGTTCAGTGAGACAGACATTGCAACATTCAGCATTTTTATGTAATTGAGATAATTTTGCCTGCTAGCTGGTGGAAAATTACATAAAAATTTGTATGCACTGGTCAACTCATTTAATGTGATATGTTACTTTTTTCAGATGATTGGTATTTTTTACTGGTACTCCATCGCTGTGCTGCAAATCAACTTTTTTTGCACTTTGTCTCTAATAGTAAAATAATGAACAACATAATGCTTCCCAAGGAAGAAATACAATGCTCATTTTCCCTTTGGCAAATGAGGATGTAAGCATTAGGCACAGTGCTTTCCCAGCTGCTCCTTGGAAGGGTCGGTATCCTGTTCACAGATCTATTGGTTTCCTTCAGACTACAGAAAATTTATGTCATGTGACAGTTGACTGTGTGTTTCTCTGTGTTTGACTGGGAAGCAGTAGGGCAGATTTCTCTCATTTCACTACTGCTGCCTGAAGTGGTAGATTATATCAGCTGGACTGAAAGAGCTGAGTAGACTGATTGTGGGGATATTGTACCCATGACAGATTCTTCTCATAATGGGTAGAATGTCTTCCACAATGATTCTCTTTGTCCTTTTTGTTATTAAGAAGCTTTTGACAAGTACTAGATGTCTTTTTACAGACAGGTACCAAGCACCAAAGTGTGAAGTTCAGCAGCTGCAAGGAAAGGACTAACACCATGTCTTATACGTGATATATTGTCAGGAACAGTAAATACAAGGCACTTCCTTTCAGAGGTTCAGTGACTTAGATCATTGGTTGAAATGCGACTCAGATCCGAACCACTGATGGAACGGCTTGTGTGGCTGGTGCCAGCTACGTACCTGCTTTGCCTGTAGAGAGAACGGCTTTAGCGTCTAGCAGTGTCTATCCAACAGGCTGTTCAGACAGGTGCTAAGACTTGCAACTGCAGGGGTGCCCCTTGGGTTTTTAAGTTCCATGTCGTATTACTCTTCTATATGCATGAGACTCCTCCATGGCGGGGGGCTGAAATGAGAAAAGAGGTATGTGCTTGCACTGAGAGCAGCAGAGACTCCCAGTGCGATAAACATCTGGCTACTAAACTGTTGCTCAACAATGCTGGGATATTTCAGGTAGGGACTTATTTTTTTATTAATTTAGCGTATTAGATCAAATCAGACACTAGCAGTGCAAAGCACATGCCATGAGATGCGCTGCCAGCAGTTTTGGACTGGAAGTTACCAACTACTTTCTAGCTGATAGCAATCAAAGGTATGGTGGCTCCTTAAACCCCTGCCGCTGGGATGATAGGAGAAAGAGAAGGAAGTTCTCACTTTAGACATCATCTGGCCAGAAGAGGCAAGTCCTAAACAGAAAACTTTTAACAAACCAATGGCACCACCATTTAGATGCCTTAGTGTCAGACTATGTGCTAATGACAACAGAGAGAATACTAAATCACCCTAGACAATTTATCTCAAGGTTCTTTTTTCTAATACAGTTGATAAAGTTTTGGTCACATTAACTCTGGCAATAGTCTCTCAACTTCTTGGGTCAGAGCTGACAAACTGTATTCTATTGTGGGTCTGGGTGTGAAACAGAAATCGCCACCCCAAAAGCTGCCTTCTTTGCAGGGCCTCAGTGAGCAAATGACAGCAAAGAGAATTCCCTCACTGAGAATCTTTCATAGTGTTCCCTCACCTAGTTTCCATTAAGCTGACTGAAGAAAATGTGGTTACCTAACTGAGAGCTTTGTTGCCAAGGTAGTGTCAACAACATAACATAAGATAGGACAACTGAGTTAAAACACGATTATTTTTTCACAGAGTTGGTTTTCAGGAACTGTCTTTGCTGGATGTATGTAGTTTTTTACCTGCTTTCAATTGAAAATTAACCATTTTATGATGATGTTCCCTAAAACAATATTTGAAATATGTGAAAGTAGGTAAGCTCATACTGAAAATGCATGGAATTCTATGGGGCATTAAATCTGAATTTCAAAGAACTTTGGTTTGAAGCTGGTTCTGATAGTCTCAATACTCTAATTCAGGATAAAGTATCATACATAATTTAATGGTGAATGTAGTAAAGCAGTTATGCTAAATATATCTATAAAACCTTCCCCTTTTGGGCTCCTTTAACCAAGGGGGCACTTTTGTAAAAAGAAATGTATTTAAAAAATTTGCAATGAGTCTTGCACCTGGGACAACCTCTAGACAACCCCTGCCCTGACAATCTTATGCATTAACAGTGATCTTTAGCATGAGGGAAGCAAGCATTTTGCAATGTGTTCCGCAAATATGCTCCATAAGACTAATCTAAGGTAAAATATATCTTGTCTACAGAACTTTATTTTTTGAATTTATGGTTAATAATTTTTCATATTAGTCCTGCAGAAAACTGGAGCGTTGATTTGTGTGTCCAAAAAGTCTTGAAGTCTTGAGATTAAAATAACTTGTTTACTGATAATACTATCATAAGGTTTAAATAAGAAGACAGATGTGGGCCAAGAAGATTGGGATCTAACTCTTATGGTGCTGACTCCTGTTGTTACCACTGACTACATTCTTTAGGATGTATTTTATCAAATAAGACAAGGTACTTAGACTCGTGCGCTTGTAGCAAGCGTGGGTAGAGCCCTTCTCAAATCTTCGTTCACGAAGCCTAGCCATGATGATGATATATAGTCACACTAGATCTAGCTTTTGGTAAGCACTCTTTTTTAACTCCTTTTTAACCTTTTAACTCTTTGAACTCCCTGTTAAGTCAAGGTCTGAGCTTGTAGCTTTTGCATGGTTTCTAATATCTGTTAAGGTTAAGTAATATACATTAATCCAAATATTAGGAAAAAAACCCCGAACAAATAGCTGTGCTAATGTACAGGTGCATCAATCCATTTAAATATGGTTTAAAGGAAACTATCACTACTGAAAAATATTCCTACTGAGAAGGTTTAGAGGCTAATATGCATTGCTGTGCTCCTGGGGATATGCTGAAAATGGTGACAAATGGCAAGGATGTGAAGTGCATAATAATAACATGAAAAATTGTAAAATACTTAATCTTCTCATTACAAAAAGAGTGCTGCATAGTCAGAATTGGTGTAAATATCCTGAAATGGGATCTAATCTCTCTGATTTAAGCACCCAGCTTTCACATATGTGCCTCTAAAGGCACCCAGTAGGCAGATCATCTCTGTCTACCTTAGATGCCTGAACTGACACAGGTGTTTTTTTTTTTCACAGAAGCACATTTCACTCTCCATTGTCTAAAAATGATCTCAGGAACACATTAGAAATTCCATTAGATATACATGGAACATGCAAAACTATGTCATACTGTAACTCCAGCACCGTTTTCCAAAAGGTGGCTCCTGAACCAGTGCAGAGGTGAGTTGTAAGCAGACTCTTAAAGTCAGGATGTTCATGAATGTAAACTTGGTGCACAATTACTCTCATAGGTTAACCTTATCGGATCCTTAATATATTAGGTTCCATTCTTACCTCTCTTTTCTGGTAAGTATTTGGACCAGAGAAAAGAATATGACCACAATTCCATCTAATACTTGCCAGGCAGCAGATCAGCTCCCCCTTTCTCCTTATACTTTGTGTTGTGCATTGTTGCAGCCTCCCATCAGAAAGCTGCACCAGTCGTCCCTGTTCACGTGACCATTCTCTAATCCAGGTTTATGCAAGTGTCCAAATTTTGAAACTGAAGATTTCAACATGGAAAAAGCAAAACATATTTTCACAAGACTTTTGTGAAACACAGTTATCTAAACAGCTGAATTGGCATGACTGAGACAGAAGTAAGTTCTGATAGAGAAGAGGTGGAATGAATTAGAGTCTGGACAGAGGAGATTAAACTGGGTCTGCTACTGGCAGAACTAGTAATCTGGAATGACATCTTGGGAGAATTCTCTAAAGCCAGGCAGAAGGTCTGTGTCACATCAGCAAAAACCAACTATGCATCTTTAAAGTCCAATAGGCTCCCTAAGCAGTGACCAAATTTCTTAACTCAGAAAAGCAGTATGGTGTAGATTTCTGTCAGGTGTACCTGTTTATGAATGCAAATACATCCATGACTTTTCTTCATCTTAATGGAGCAGCAGTAGAATGAAAAAACTGTAGATGCTTTGGTCAGGGTGCTGTGCTACTACTCAGAACTCAGGTCCTCAGCCCATTGCATGACATTTCTGTTTACAGGAAATTAAAAGTTTGGGAATAATGACTCCTGATGCACAATTGATTGTTAGATGAACACAAGTGTGCTGCTTTGAGGGACTGTAAAACTCATACATGAACGAAAATTTTATGCACAGACTTCCTGGTGGTAAAGGCAAATGAATTTCTCTATCAGCTTTTGTGCTGTCAATGTTTATTTATCCAAAAGAGCATTTTATTATGATACGACACTTTTAAGAGACCCAAGGGAAAGGATTTAGACAGGCATTTAAAATTCAGTAGGATAAATAAGAGAGGAGCAGTTGTTGTCTCCAGAAAACAGTGTACCGATAGAATGTGCAGATAGCATAGCTCCCTGCTTTAAATTGCAATTCTGTCATTTCTAAAAGGAGAACAGAGTTTGCATGTTGATTTGACATTTTCTTAACTGATTCAACTGGAACGTAAAGAATTGTATCTCTACAGAGATTTGGGAAAGAGTTGCATTTTATGTCTATCCTTGAATCTCTATAATTTTGGACAAAGAATTTCTACTTTCACCAATTAATTATTAACAAAAAATACAGACTGTTTGTAGCCCCCCATGATTGCTTGCTGTCAGAGTTATCTGGAGAATGATAAATGATAAAATTTTTCTAAAGAATGACTTTTACTACAAAGTATGGTCATGTTCATGAAGTTTTAGAATCATAAATAGAGATCCATGCCTCTGTAGAAGTTCATATAAAAAAAAAAAAAAAAGATTAATTTCTGGCTTCTGCTTTACTAAAGGTAAACTTTACGCTGAGGTACAGGGAGAAGTAAAGTACCATGCAGTCATGTATAAAACTGTTTTGCTTTCTATCCATCCAATTAAATCATAAAGGAGATTCCATACCATACCACATCACTCTTCCTTGATTCTATGCCTACTTGCACCTTGTAGCTCAACTGTTTGCATACATCCAGTATGTATGTTTGTATACTGTTTGTATACAGTCCAGTTTGAATGTATTTGAATGCCAGGCACTGTTTTATTTATTTCAGGAGACACACTGGTACTTCTATACCAGACACTGCTCAAAGGAAAAGGGCTTCAACTCCACTAAGAGCCATGGTTAATGTCATGCTTGCATTCTGCAGCTCTCCTTCAAGCATGTCACAAAAAGAGTTTTACATTCTTGTCTGGATAGTTCACAAAATCCCTCTTCCTGGACACAAATGTTTGTGACTGTACCTGTACAGTGGAATTTATGGATATGAAAGTTCAAGTGCTTTGCTAAAACAAGGCCATAAGGATTCCAGGAAATGGAAAAGGTATCACTTTTGCTGATAAGCTATCCTAGTGGTTTATGGCTCTCGTTTCTAAGAGTCATATTTTCAGTTTAGACTTTGAAGACTTTATTTTTTTAAGTGTCTGGTGATTTTTTAATTTCTGGGAGTTTTGCCATACATAATGAAATCTCATATAAACTTGAAAACTAAAGTTTACCTGGGATATAAAGAGAATGTTGGTCTTAGGTGAGCCTTCTGCTGACAAGTACATTTCATCCTACAAACTCATTCATTTACTTTGCTGCTAGTCAGTTAACTGTCGAGGTATATCAGTACTTCTGAAGTGTATTCTTATCTAAAGACGGGGGACAACTCCTTTTCCATGCATTATCAGATGTTATAAAGAAAATTCTCAGTGGAAAGACAGCTGACATAACATCAAACAAATATTACTGCTGCTATTTATTTCTGCCACAGAATGTTTTAAGTATAGATAACTGAAGATGTTGAAAGATTTAGAAACCAATCAAAACCAACCAAAACCAACCAAACCTTCAGAACTGTTCTAGCCTATCAATAATTTTTAAAAAAATTATTATTCTGTTAATTTTAAAATTAGGTGAAAATCATGTTTTTGTAATTTAGGATTAGGAGGGGAGAAAAATAATGATTTACAGTTAAGGCATCATAGATAAATATAAATATGTCCTTAATACATAACTTTTAAAAATATACCAAGAGGAATGAAAAGATTTAGAAGAAGATTTATTTTTCATGCTCTCAGTTTGGATCTAGGTCTACCTATGTGTATTTATGTAGGGTGCTCAATCATATATTTCTTTGCAGAGGAAGTTTTTATTATTTCTTGTTTTCATTTTGGTTTATAATTTTTTTCAGGTTACTTTTTTGCTTCAGAACTGGTTGACAAAAAGAAATGTGAAAAATAAAATAAATAATATTATTGTTTTGAAGATGAAGGAATAATCTGAATGTTGAGGTATCATCACATTTGTATATTCTGATTCTAAATAATTGTTATTCAGATGCATTTAGTACACATTAATTGCTGATGTTCACCTCTAAAAATACTTCTCTTTAAAGAACTTGGATTTGTAAGAAATCTACATACCAGGACAGGCGGTCTAAATTGTAGATACTTCCACTGAACCAACCATCCCCTACTTCCTTTATGGTCACATGTGAATGAAAAAGGTAATATGGGAAGTGAAGTTTACCCCATTATTTTGGGCATCTATATTAGAATGAGATGAATTATGTCTTATAATTGCCTTTTTCTAAAAAAAAATAATTAGTAAGAGAGAGGTATCTATACCCAATCAGGTGAATCACAGAATAACAGAATCACAGAATATGCTGAGTTGGAAGGGACCCATAAGGGTCATCAAGTCCAGCTCCTGGCCCTGCACAGAACCATCCCCAAGAATCAGGCCGTGCACCTGAGAATATCATCCAAATGCTTCCTGAACTACGTCAGCCTTGGTGCTCTTACCACTTCTGTGGGGAGCCTGTTCCAGCTCCCAGCCACCCTCTGGGTAACGAACCTTTTTCTAATATCCGACCTAAACCTCCCCTGACACAACTTCGGGCCATTCCCTTGGGTTCTCTCACTGGTCATCACAGAGGAGATCAGTGCCTGCCCCTCCTCGGATACCTTGAGTTAGAGTTAAACATCTCCAAGGAAAAAGAGATTCATTGGGAGGGGGAAGCAAAATTAGAAACGTCCCAGGAAATAAACTGGATCAGTAAAGCAAATATAGAGTTGTTGGTTCTTCTTCAAAGTAAGTTTCTTTCAGGAAAACTTCTGTATAGAAAAGAACAGAGCCCATTAGAGGCCTAACGAAAATAAAAGCTTTTACAGTTAATAATAAAATGAGATATTGCTCTGAGAAGTTGAACTCAAATCCTCAAAACACAGCACATAACATTCATGGGAAATCTTCTGCTCATACATTAGGAGTTTGTATGTTAGGACAAATAAATAATTCATTCACACGCTCATGTTTTTGAAAGGTTTTTATTTTGATTTTTGTTTTTAAACACAATGCCTAAACCCATAAATGTGTCATGGTTGGTTGTCCGATACACGCATGTTTACAGGTAACGTTATTTTTCTTATTAGCTAGTATTACAGAATGTTCTAAGAAAATATTAGTAGATATTTAATTGAAAACCAAAATTCATTTTTCTGAGATTGTGTACAAATAATACATATTCATAGTTCCACTGTTTAAAAACAAAAATTATGCTTTATCATCTCAGTAAATTTAATAGCTAGATTTAGAAGATACAAAGTCGAAAGGTTGTCTCAACAAAACAGTAAGGGGGAATTTAGAGTCCTATATCAATAATAAAATTTAAAGCAAACAGAATATTATCTGTTGTGATACTGAATATGGGCTAAAGTAATCATGTCTATACAGGACCATAATGAGACATTCTGGCATCTGGGATGCTGCCTCAGCTGGCCCTCTGCCTCCTGCCAGCTGCCACAGCTATCTCCTCTGGACCTGCTTACTCCAGAGTGAGGAGCTACACCGGCACCAGCAACCAGTCTCAGATATTTGCTGCTCTGGTCTGCTCCGTGGCTTCTTTGTTCATTGCGAAAATGTCTTGATGCTCAGAAAGTAGCATTTCAGCAGCTATTTGCTGCAGTCTAATTCTATTTGCTATGGTCTAATTCTTGTTATGAAAAATTAAATACTATAAATTTGAATCAGTACCTGCTGCATAACAGTAATTATGTGAGATCTTTTACAGTTTTACGTCATGGGCAAAGGAAGCTGTAGATGCATCCAGTGTATCTTGACAGAGTTCTTTCTATGATTCATGAGAGAAATTATAAGAATGAGAGCTGTGAGGCTTAAAAGTTGTACTACCACTAAGGCTCAGAAATCATTGCATAAGAGCACTGAGAAGCCTACAGATTGATTCCAAAGTCAACCAGATCACTTGGAAGACTTGACCTTTTGGATTTGTTATCTTAGTTTTCAAATTATTAATGAAGTTTATTTTCAGAGAACATGAACTTTGCCTGTATTTTTTTTTTATGTAACAATTTTTTAATTCAAAAATACAGTTTTATATATTTGGTTCTCTGACTTTAAAACTTGCCCTTCTCTTTTATCTCACACATGGGCAATGGCTATGAAATATTAATACTAAAACTAATATAAATAATAAATTAAACAATGAAAGCTTTGGCTTAAAAAGTCTGACTCTCACATGAGTATAGACTTAAAGGTGCACACGAAGACAGAAACGCATCATTTCTTCTGAGTAAAGAATTGCCTGTTTGTAAATCGGACATAATCTTGTTACTCTATGTTTCTCTTTGGAACGCAAATGGTAACCACTTAACAAGGTGAACTCCCTGTCTAGTCTCTCCCAATATTTGTTATTCTAATTTATCTTAGCAGAGGGAACATAAATTCCCTGAACGGCTGAGCTAAGCCCTGATTTTGCTGCAGGCTCCTGATCTTGCATTCTTTGTGTCACTCCTAATGCCTTCAGAGAGTATGCAAAGGAAGCACTTTAGACCCTGTAACTCTGTGTCTGAAGAAAGGCAATTTAATATTTTTCAGTTTCACTTACCAGTTCCTGCTCTGATGACAGTCTTGCTGCACATCTTGCAGTTTTAACAATCTTTCCTTTCTTTTTGTTGTTGCTTAGGTATAAAAATAATGATGTAGTTTTCCATAACATGCTGTTTCCTTGCAATATTCTCACTCGATAGGGTAGCTCTCTATTGATAATTTATTTTTGGAAGAATCTTAGCACAGCCTTGTACTGTGAGCCCTAGTCTCTGGAGAGATTACTTTATAAAGTCTGTGAGCCTTCATGAAAGACTACAACACCTGGAAGCAGAATTATTCTCAGTTGTGGTGTACCTGTGCAGCACATGTTCAGCCTTACAATATGGAGCAGTAAAAAACCTCTTTTTAATTGTGCTATTTTTTTTCAGGTTATATTTGTATCAAAATTATTGGCCATTTTATAAGCCTTGCTGTTAAGGACCATAAAACAGCTGGAAAATGGATCTGTTTATTTCTCTGGAAGCCTCTTGTTTTAAGCAGCCATGATGGCAAGTTTAGGCAAATTTCTTACGATGCTGCAGTGGAGGTACCTGGACTTGAGAGAAACGCTCTGATTAGAGAGTTTATTTTCTTGGTTTACTGGTTAATTTAGTTGAGTTGAACAGGCAAAATGCAAACCCTCACCCTCATCTCTAAGATTTTGCTTAGCTGTCATAGCAAAACCCCTGTGTTGATGGTCATTGTGTAAGTCTGAATTTAAATTTTTGGGATCATTAAGAAGGGCCAGCTCAAGCCCTCATCAACAAGTATACAAGAATAAACCTGAGCTGCTTGATGCTTAGTGAATTAATTTGCTTCCTTTAATCAGAAAGATATCACTGTATTGAACAATAATCCTTTACTGAAAGGAGGAAAGAGAAAGAGTAAGGGCATGATTGACCTTTCTTCATCGTTTAGGTACCTATTCACAGTTTTCTCTAGCTCCTTGCTATGACAGCTTAGGGCACCTGACTGTTTCCCATCTTCTCCAGTATCACCTTCTCTCTAATTTGAGACTGTCAAGTCCCATGCAGTTTGTGTTTACCCTGAAGGGCAGAAAGGTTTCACCCCAGGCAGAGCTTCTCTGCAGCTTCAGCTGCCATGCAGGCCCAGCACACTCAGTGCTCACAGGCCCTCTCAGCACCCCACACCTTTGCTAACAAGTAACTCCATTGTGATTTCTGCATTGTGAATAGGAGAGCAACAAGTATACAGGGTTTTTTACCACTCTCTCTCACCTAGTTGTTTTTCTAAACATTTTGAGCTCAATATGGCAAGTCACTGATTTAATGCAGGGCAGAGTCAATATGCAGTCAGACATAGTCAGCTGCCCCAAATTTCTACACCTTTAAAAATCGTTAAAATTTCCTCGACATTTTAAGATTTCTTCTTCTTAACACAAGCAATCCACTTATCATAAAAGAACATATATAAATGGAATAAGACTCAAACCTGCTTATTGCCTAATTTTCTGTTTTTCCCCTCCATGAGAAGCCAACAGATCAATGTTTCCCTTTTGGCTCCATCCCACCTGCAGCCCTTGGGAGAAAGATGGGGGGTGCATCCTCCCTTACCATCAGCCACTCTGCTTATACTAGTATACTTTGAATGACTCCTCTGTGCAGACCACTGTTTTGTGGGAGATAGAATACAAAGAGACATTCATATTAGCAATCCTGCTGGCATTTGTGAAAGAATGTGGACACTGTGTAGCAGATACATTGCTTCTTAGTGGTCATTAAGGGGAACTTCGTAGTCACTATATTTAGGTTAAAATAAGAATGCATATTTTTAATATATATTATGTAGTAATATAATACCATATACAAGTAGTATATAAATGTGTAAGAAGATCAGTGGGTCTAGAATCAAAGGTCCTCTTTTGAGCTACTCTCAAACCTACTGAATTGGCAAACCAAAACTTTTCCACAACTCTTAAGACCTGTAGTAGGTTGATCTTGGCTGGATGACAAGGTACGTACTAAAGTCACTCTCGTATTCTCCCTCTGCAACTGGACAGAGGAGAGAAAAAAAAACAGCTAAGGATTCATGAGTAGAGATAAGAGTTGGGAGAGGTCAGTTACTGATTACCTTCATGGGCAAAACAGACTTAGAGTGGGGATATTACTTAAATTACGTAAGGATAAGAGCCAAAAAGTGAGTAATAAAACAATTTTAAAAACCCCTCCCCCTTCACCCCTTCTTCAGTGTGTGTTTCCCTTCAGTGGTTTCATTCCTGCTTCAGTGTGGGCTTCTCTCTTCACAGGCTGCATGTTTCCAGCAGGACCCTGCTCCATCTTGGGCCTCCCACGGGGTCACAGCCTCCTTCCTGCATCCACCTGCTCCAGCATGGGCTCCTCCATAGGCTGCAGGTGGGTCTCTGCACCCCGATGGTCCTCCATGGGCTGCAGGGGCACAGCTGCCCCACCATGGGCTGCACCACAGGCTGCAGGAGCCTTAGGTCTGGCTCCTGGAGCACCTCCTGCCCCTCCTTCTGATACTTAGTGGGATCCCACTTCCCTTTAAATCAGTTGCCAAATTCCTACCAATTTATTAGGGCCAGTGTTTCACTCACAGCCTTTAAAATGCACACTTTGATTTTGCACATCGTCACTACAAAATTGCACTGATTATCTAGTAATGATTTTATTTGAATAATGAGGTCTTTTCTCTGAAGTTGTAGGATAATTTATTTGCATTTTGAATTAAATTGTGACTGAGATATTTGAGATAATTGTGCTTGCTGAAACACCCAAAGAATATAAATAGATCCATACAAATCTTGAATGAAATACAATTACAATTATCTAAAAGTTTATAATTTGAAGCTGTTCAGCAGCTTTCATGATAATTTCCTTCAATGCAATCTAAATATTAGGCTCTCAGCAACATGGACATTTTTTTGGTCATTCACCAACTCTGATACTTATGGGTAAATTTTGCAACACCTGATACATAATCCATAATGTGTGGATTTCTCTTTGCAACTCAATTTCTCATGGACTGCAGATTAGAGGAAGCCAAAGTGAAACTTATCTCTTTCATTGACTTATAAAAATTTAGTAAAACTACAAACCGATATGTGTCATAGAGCTAAGACTTTTTCTTTTCCAGATAGGACATTGCTCTCTTGAAGTTCTTAGAGTGCATCTTCCCCTTTCAGTGCTACCTAAACCATTGTCACAGTATGGAGAGAGTGGGGTTATTCCTGGCAGCTGCTAGAAATGGGCATATAAATTGGATACTGGAAGGAGTAACTGTGGCACAAAAGCATGGCACCAAACCAAGAACCCTCTGGTTTGATGACATTTCTAACTCACCATTTTTGGCTTCTTGTTTCTTTCTTGGTCTCATTCCTGTCTGTCATAGTGTCCAGCCATTCTTTTTTCCGTAGCAAGCTAGACAGAACTGATAATCTATAGTAACGTTAGATTTCTACAGTGAGATTTTTCACCACATGCAAATGCTAAATAATTTTGCTTGATGTACTTGTCAGAGATAGGTAGTTTCAATACAATTTGAAGCTTTCTAACAGCTTTTTTTTGTTGTTTTTTTGTTTGTTTGTTTTAACAATTTGTTAGCTTTCTGTACACCAGTGGTTTCTATTCCCAATGGGAATTCTTAGCTCTACCTCCTCTACATGCACATTTAGTTCTGCTTTGTTTAAATGGAACCTAAGGAATACAGGGTGTGAAGCTGGCTCTACAAATGTGATTCTGAATCTCTCACTGAATCTCCACTGCAGTGCTGTGGAGCTGTCTGTGTGTGTTTTTGTGGAACAAAAGTAAGGATTGTGTTCTGAAAGAGGTATTACAATGAGAGAATTTGGCTGCCCTGGAACTCAGAAAATGCCAGGCACCTCAAAAGGAGTAAGGCATTTTAATGCCCTGTTAAATACAGGGTAATGATTAGTGGGATCTGTTGAAGTACTGATCTGGTATAATATTTTGGAACTATAAAATTGTATACAATTTACAAGCTATATATTGAACTGCCAAGCTGTGCACACTGTTAACCTACATAAGGGCAGGATTGCTTGCAATCTTGTCCCTTGTCTCTTATTGGCTCACAGTGTCTGTAATGCACTTAATGTGCCTTGTCCTTAATTATCCTCT
The DNA here is from genome assembly GCF_003031625.1 of Empidonax traillii. Classification (NCBI taxonomy): domain Eukaryota; kingdom Metazoa; phylum Chordata; class Aves; order Passeriformes; family Tyrannidae; genus Empidonax; species Empidonax traillii. The sequence continues at coordinate 532,564 of NW_020955778.1, forward strand.
GGTTCCATATGAGCTGTGAAGCTCTGTACCCCTGCTGAACAATACTGATTTCAGTTTTGCTCTCCAGAGTGCAAAGGTCTGCCTGCAGGGATGGGGGTGAAGGACAATAACCCTTTAAAGAGAAAGACCTTGTTTAACTTTGCACCCTGTGAATACAAAACGCTTCGAAGATACTCTCTGTCAGCCAGTTTATGACATGGTTTTAGACTAAGCAGTCTCTCACTTAGATGAGAATTGCTGTTCTTCTGGGACAGTTGCTCCTGACTAAACTGTGTTTGGGGCCTGAGGTGGACACCCATACTCCCTTTACAGCACAGCAAGTCAGGTGCGCCTGTTTGATAATCTGGATGTGGAGATTGGGGCCATCAAAGTTTATGCACTTAAACTGACCAGACCAGATCTTCTTCTCCTTGGATACTCTAGAAAATATGGAATTCTTTTTAGTAGGACTTGCCTGTCAAAGAGCTGTATGGGCCTGCCTCCTAAAGACTGACTTTGTCTTTGCTGTGTCTGCATGAGGAGATTTCTTTTTTTGGCCCATGATCAGATGAGATGACATTAAAACAAGTGCTACCCTTGCCATGACTCCACAGCCAGAGGAGACTTAGTAATATATAGCTTTACTGAGATAGAGACATAAGGCTTGACTTGACCCCACTGTTGTCCACAGAAGAAACTCCAAGCCACTGCGGCCTGCTGTGAGGCTGCTCTTTTTTTTCTCTTTTTTCTCCCAGCCATCATCTCTCATAGCTCAGAAAAGGCATTGCCATTCAGGATTCCACATGTTCTAAAATTACTGACTTCCAAAACCCTTTATGCTTGATTTTGGTGTCTTTGAGCTGTCAGTGAAGGCTGAAGTCTTTGTCTACTTATTAACCCCAAGGCCTATTCATCAGTGATGTATTGGTAAACACTAGGTACTACTATGGGAGCTACTTGGCTTGCTACCAACAGTGTCCTCCAGTGTACAGTTGTGTTATATAAAGATAAAATGTGGCAGCAGAAACTAGGTTGGACTACACTCAATAGCCTCATTGCCTTATGCAATATTTATAGATTAGCACTGCAGAATCCGAAAAAAATTTTAGACTGAACTTTTTTTATTAAGTTCCAGGTACAAGGCACTCCAAACACCACCAGTAGCCTAATCTTAGAAGCTCTGCTTCCGTATATCAGATTACTTATAGAACATAGTACATTACTGAAAAGTAGTACATTTGCCTCATTTAATCAAATGGAGGTACCACCATTTTCATTACTGACCGCTTAATTTCCAATGCCTCTTACTGGGCAAAATGATTTTGAAATTGTTACATTTGCCTCAGTGAACATATTAAACTAAAATGGTGATTGGAAGAAAAGGATTTGGATGGATGAGAGGGGTGTGTGGCACAGACAATCATTTACATTTTTCATATATGTCTCTCTTTCAAGTGTGGACTAACTTTTTAAACTTCAATATATAATTTCTACCTGAAAATAAGTTAGAGAAAAGCTAACCATTTCTAAGAAATGTCCCCCATCTCCCACCCTTATGATTTCTCCTAGCTCAAGCTGCCACTTCTGCTTTACATTCTGCCCTGTGAGGTATAGTACAGAGCTGCAGCAATTCTGTGTCTTTCAGTCAAGCCAGTGTAAAGGAAGCTGTCAGCAATGAGAATAGAGATGTTTGCTAGAAATAAAATAAGAAAGCCTCTGCTAAAATACATTGATCCCACTATTTCATGATTTGTAATGTTATTCATACCATTTTCTGTCTGTGCTACAACCTCAAACTCATGATAAAAAAAACAATGCCAAAAAACATGGGGCTGCTGGTGTGGTACAGAAGTTGTGAAAGGCTCTTCAAAGTTACTGTTGTCTGAGCTCTCAGTATTTAATGTGCATTGAACTTAAACTATGCTCTCATTTTCTGTGTCCTTAACAGCTTTACTATCCCTTAGCTGTAATGTTTCTGAGAGGAACCTTTGTCTGTGCTTCTCCCTATGAGAGTTCACACATCTGTCTGGTGTGAATTCTGCTCACTCTTCCTCCACCCTCATTTTGTGTCTTAAGTGTTCTCACCTTGAAAAGGTGCAATTCACATATCAGTCTAGTGCTTCAAGCAATGACAGATTCTGCAACCAGGGAACATTTCAAATTCCTGGGCTTGCATGCCTCATCCATACTCTTGTCTTTCTTTTCTCTTCTTTTGTTTTGCCAAATTTTCTTCTTTCATTCTTTTCTTAGTGCATTTTTTTGTTTGTCGTTTTGCTGGTTGTTGTTTTTGTTCCCTTCTCTCCAAATCCATATTTTATTCTGGTTAATATGAACCCTGGGTATCAGATACTGAACCTGGTGCTGAAAAATAGATTTTATGGAACAGCTATATAATTTATATAGAAGCTTAGGAGAGAAAAAAACACAAAACAACCAAACACCAAAATCAAAAGAAAAATAGTAACTTTTGTAAAAAAGCTTTAAATAGTTCAAGTTCCTACTTCACAAACCATGAGGACCTCTTCATGTCTTTACACAAGAAGCTGGGATTGCTTTTGTATTTATTAAAATCTTTCTTTTGCATTAGTAGTTTATTTGCATGGAGGTATGAATACACTAGTTGAGATTAGAACCACACACCATGTATATACCTGTGTTATGAGGGGGTCTTCTCCTAAAGGCATTATACAAGAAAGTCACTTAATGTATGTAAAAGGTGAGAAAGATATTAATCAACATTTTAGGGGACATCCAAATAACAACTGTAGTTACCATTGGAATGATGGTTATTGGTGGTAAGGTCTGACCTTGGTTACAAGATACATACATGTTGGTCACACCTGTCATTCAGGAGAAATGAAATTACAAAAATCTCTTTTTGTAATAATAGAGATCAAAGCCCAAAACACAGATAAGCTTATTGAAGACATAGGTGTACAGACTGAAAACACAGAAGTCAGAGACATTGACCTGGGGCAGGTTCGTAAGAACATCTTTAAGGAACCAGATCTCTGCATGCCAGGAGGGAAGCCCAGGGTGTTGCCCTGGAAAGAGCACTTTGGAGTAAATGGAAAACCTGGTTGCCTGAGAAAGCAGTTTCTCTCTTTTCATTCTTGCTGATTTCAGAGGAATGGAAGTCTGTGTACATTTATTGCAAAAGACTAATTTAAAAAACAGCCCCCAAACAATCGATCCCTTACCCCAAACCCCCTCCCCCCTGCCATCAAACACAAACAAACAAACCTGACAAAAAACAACTCAGTAAAATTGGATGTGTCACTCGTCCTTCTTGAGGAAAAAGGACATGCTGGTTCAGGTGGGCCAGAGCCTCTGTCATCATTATGTTTGAAATCCAAACTTACATCTTTTAAAGAGAGGGAGCTGAGAAGGAAGGTAGGGAAGCAAAGTTAAAGCTACCACTTTGGTTCCCTATGTTGACTCTCCCTAGCAATGTAGTAAAGGACCTTTCTCTCTGAAATGTGAGAACAGTCAGAATAAAGCATTAGTTATCAGCTGTCAAAAGATATTCCCGGCCCCAGGACTATATTGTGATTTCCTTCTGTTTTTGTATAAACCATCTAGGCTATATAATTTTCTCATATTTGCTGAATTTGAGAATATTTTCAGAACTAAGCAGATCTGAGTTTTGCTTCCTGAGACAACTGCAAGTACCAAAATCTGGACAAAAAGTGTTGCAGAAGAAAGAACTTTGATGAGACAATGAGATAAATACCCGAAAATCAAAAATAGCGAACAATTTTATTTAGGAAGGAAACTGGGAAGCTATGTGTATGTTACAAAGCTGTTTCTAATCAAACTTTGTGATTAGGAAATTAAAAAGTGTACTTTGTATTAAGGTAACTATGATATAAAAGGCCTACTTGAACCTGAAATTACTCATTACCAATATATAGGTGAAGTTTACAAAAGCAAAAGGACCTTTCTCTGGTTACAGCACATGTCACTCCAACAAATGGCTTAACCATACCAGGAAATGAAGATGTTTCTTTTGCTGGTAGCAGCCCTGTTTCCATTTGAAGAACTTTCCAAAGTACTTTCATCTAGAAAATTCTACTTACTAGAACAACTCTTTTGCTAGAAACCAACCCAGTGGAAGATTTCTGTTTGTTTTTGTCTCTTTTTTTTTAATTTTTTTTTTTTAAGGGTGAAAAATAAATAAGAAAAAGAGATATTATGAGAAAGAGTGGGAGGTAGAAAAGAAGGAATGAAAACCAATTATGATAAATTAGATAAGGAAGACAGCTAAAGTCAGAAAAATTTCAATGCCTTCACTCACTCCTATCTGTTCAAAATGTGTCACTCAAAGAGCGATACATAATGTGACAGCTGTTCTCTCCCTTAGACCATCTATTTGGCTTCCATAATGATGACTCTAGTCCCAGGACATAATGACTAGATTTTTTCCCTACACCCTGTGACAGCCTGATAATTTGCACTTGGTGATGTTTCCTTCCTAAAAGCACCCCTAAACTTTAAAGACCTGTAGAAGGCTTAGGGAGCATTATTCCAGTATAAAAAACAACAGCTATAAATAAATTTCATATATTTGAGATAATCCAAATGACCAAACTGTATTTCTTCAACATCAACTCTCAGCATGTAGTCAAGCTTGGTATTTATTTATCATTTTATAGGTTATGTTAATGCACTCATTTTTATTTTTGTCTCTTTATTGCCTGCTACAGAATTGTAACAGATGCTGGCAGCAAGTAATAAGGTTATGTTTGAAAAGTTGTTTCTACAGTAGCTCTTGATCCGTAAACAGAATCTGTTCTTTAAGATGTTTATTTCAAAATCAATGAAAATACCCACGTGAGTATAGGAGTAGGGAGTAAACCATTGATTAATAAGGAAAACACGTCTCTGCTACACTCAGTGAGAAAAAAAAAGAAAAAAACCCAGCATGTTTAGCAATAGATCTTTCTCAAAGCTGAGATTCCCAGAAATAACTAAAAGACTTAGGATAAATCCCATTCATTGTCAGTGGAATTCAAGCTCCTAAATCCTACCCCAAATCAATCAATTTTATTTGTACTGTGAGAAATTCTTTTAGGCAAAGGAGAAACAGAAGGACTCTGAGTTTTAATTCTGTCAGTCAAAGACCCCTGTGTTTTCTGTGGTTCCTTAAGCGCATTTTCAGCTCTCTAATTACTACTTTCCTGTTACTAATAAAAAGTTGGTGAAATATATTCAACTGGAGTCTGATTGCTCCATTGGTTTCTGTTTGCCACAAGGTGAGACTTCATTTTAAAGCAGCAGTACAGGGACTTTCATGAAAGAAATTGTGCACACTGAAAACTGAGGGAGCTAATTTTTCTTTCAACCAGAAAATCATTGAAGGATGGATGGACTGAAAGTAAGAGCAGGAGAAGAGTTTGTTGTTTTCATTTTTTTTTTTT
>NW_020955779.1:0-3203 GCF_003031625.1 Empidonax traillii
TCATGACTGTATGTCAATTTTTATAGGGAACCTGACAGCTATGAACTTTCTGGCTCTGCAAGGCAAGAAATTATTTGCTGACTCATATCACTAATAAATGCTGGTATTTATCCTATCCAGCACTGGCAGTTGATGCCTTTGAACTTTTCATGATGCTTTGGACTAGGGCAAGAGATTAATTCTGTGAAAAGGCTTTTTCGTACATGCTCTGACCCAAATTTTCAAATCCTCCATTTCACCAGCTGAAACTTGGTCTGCAGGAAAAAGCTTCAAGCAGGATGGATCAAAGTGAATGCTCTGGGCTACACCCTGTTCTTGGGGGATGCTCTGGGGACAAAGCTGTCTGTTGGCTCTTCATCACAATGGTAAGGCTCTAGGTCGCAGTGGATAAATTGATGGATTGCTGTTTACATCAGTATTCTCTGCTGAAAAGCAAAATTCAAGGAACAGCTCTGGTATTTTATTTGCTTTATGTGGGAACATGGCCAATGATGCCCATAATTCATACTGTGATATGACTAGAACTCTGGTACGTCACAGAACATTTCAGAATTGAGACTGACAACTTCTGGAATTAAGTTTAACTGTGGATGTGTTAACCATATTATGTACTTATAGCAGCTTTTTATAACTGAAGAATAAGAAGATGACTTCTCATTATCTATCTAGATAAGCGCCACTAACAAAGGGGGAGCTGTAGTTTAATTGGGACAAAAATCTCAGTTTCAGTTATATTCAAAATACAGAATTTCATGGGCGTGTGTTTTCATTTGCACATTCATAGCATAGATAGGAGGTTTGAGGCACCAAGAGCAGTACCTCAGACTGCTGCAGCAGCTGCCTGTGTGTTTGTACCTACATTCCCTTGCCTTAGAACGGATGAGTGCATGTGTGTACACTGCCTGATCCCTCCTGTCATGCACAGCCTGGCAGAGACATGGTGTTTCCTACACGAACTGCCATCTCTTCCCAGATCCTGAGTGAAAGGCTAAACATGAAGCAGAGACTAACAAGATTCCAGTTCTGCAGTATATTTTCATTTTCAGCAGTTTGTGTTCTGCCACATACTCAACACTCTTTCCTAAGGGGAAAAAAACAACATGATTAACATGGGATAGATTTCGTCCAATGTACTCTGTTTCCTTCCATCATTATATTCGCTAGAGGAACTATTTAGAGAGAAGCTTTCTCACGGTATTGTGTACAATCCAAGTGTTTTTAGTTTGTCGGGGGATTTTTTTGGTTTGTTTGGGTTTTTTAATTTGTTTTTAAGAAAGCACTATTTTAGAGATTACGTTTTCAGAAGCCATTGGATTTCAGCCATTTCAGATACATAGCGAAAAGGGAGGAGGCAGTAAGAATGAAAAAAGATTATTATTTTTCCCGTTACTGGCAGGAACGTCCTCATCTGAGTTCCATTAGAGAGGTAACTGCCTACATTAATAAAATAAACCAATATATAATCACTACCAGTCTTAATGCCTGGGCTGAATGACTTTATTTAGTAACTCATTTATGATGTGTTTTAGTAGCGTGGCCTCTCTCATGTTATCTGAGTAAATAGAACAGATGCAAATGCTTGCCAGAGGTTCACAGTTTCATAAACCTGTCTTTACAGACTAGCTTGAATATGCCTTATAAATTCACTGGTCTTCACTTACTGCACTCAATCTTCAAAGTAGCCATGAAAGCTAGAAATGCAATATTTATACTTACAGATCCAGTCCTTGTAACTCAGGTCAGTCAAACAACAAGAATGAGTTAGAGAGAGAAACAAGAGTAGCACATAAATCACCTTTTTTATTAATAATTTCCCACTACCTTTACTGAAACTACTTCTTTCAGTGTCTGAGACATGGGGAGGGGTTATCTCGCTATATTTGTAGAGCCATTTTCCGTCTCTTACAGATCTAATTGCCTAATGGAGGGACAACTAGTTTAGAGATGAACAGAACTCTTTCTCTGTGGTTTATGTTTCTTTCTGTGTCTCCCTCTGAGATTTCTGTACTTTCTTCTGTATGGGGGAATCCATCTCCAGTGAAAGGCAGCTGTGTGCTTTGGAGTACATTTTTTTGCTGAGGATGGTGAGCAATACATACTGTGTATCAGTAGTTCTAAATAAAAGCAAATCCAATAAAAAATCCAGTAACCAATTCAGTTCTCCAAATACAACCGATGGAAGTAAATAAGGTAAACCATGGCACCCTTCAGCTCCTGCACCAGGAAGGTTCCCAGGTGAAGGCAGGCAAAGGTTGTGTCTTGACCAAATCCCTGAGCCTGCCAACAGCTGGTCCAGTCTCACAGCAAAGCTACGGGGCACAGGCCACCAGCAAACTGGAGGTCGGTGTGGCACCTATGTGACAGGGAGCTGGGATAGGCACAGACATCACAACATCCTTCTGTGCTCAGCAGCAGTCCCAAAACTTTCCAGAGGAGTGGGACCTGCCAAGCATGACTGCTCTTGTCACTGCTCAGCACTATCTCTGCCAGCAGAAGAAATTATGACATCTGTCTCAAGACTTGTCTTTTTAACACCAGTAACGTAATTTCTTCCTCTTCCAAAATGGATTCATTTGATGCCCTAAGTTTCAGCTGGTTTTCCATGAGCATATTAATTTTTTTGAGAATGAATTCATGGTTTCCAGTTGTGTTCTTGATTAGCCTAATGAATTTTCCTCCTTTCCCATCATCAAACACACTTTCCCACATGATGGGGAGGTTCATTTCTAAAGAAAAATGATTCTTCTTTGACACAGAAGAAGTTTTAAGTGAAGATTTTTAAAATGTCTGATGATTATGGGGCTCTCAATATTTCAGGTACTAAGTTTAAAACATTGTAAAGTGACAGCAAATGTCGGATATCTGCCCTCTGATCCCTGATGCTATTTATTTGAGGTGTCCTAAATTGGCATAGAAGACCATCATTCAGTTTTGACCCAAAACATCTCAGACATTCAAAAATCTCATTCCCAAACTTCTAATTCTTTCCCAGTTCAGAAGGCTGTCTGAAAGTTTCCAAGTAGTTTAAAACAAACAGATAGGTAAATACTTGGACCTTTTAAATTGCTTCTTGTTTCTTGAACTCTCAGGGTTCATGTTTTCAATCTCATTGTTTCTGGCATTTGGAGAGAGAAGATTTCCCTCTCCCCTGGGTTTCTAACTAAGTAACTATCTAGGCTAACCTGTCAAATAAAAAAAAAAAA
>NW_020955779.1:3638-5863 GCF_003031625.1 Empidonax traillii
AAAAAAAAAAAAAAAAAAAAAAAAAAAAAAAAAAAAAAAAGGAAGAAAATTGCACAATTGAAGGAATTCATGCTAAATGGGATAAACCTGCCTCCACCCCAGGCCTGAGTGCAAAGCCTAGAGCCTATATACTCACCCTGACTCTCTATATCCAAGCTAACATCAGCTAGTCACTGTACAGGCACAGTGGCAGATCTTCTGTACCTGCCTAACACAAATCTTCCCCTCCCTGTCTTTCTACACAGCATCTCCTGTGATCACAACTGAGACCAGCTGATCCTTTTTGCCCGGACATTCTGCAGGACTCCGTCACCTGTCTCGGCATCCCACAGTAAAGGGACTGAAGGAGGTAACTTCCATGTTTCACATAGGAGGTATGAATCACATTACTTTGTACCTGTCCTGCTTAATACAATTCACGTATTTCCATTTTTTGAGTTTATTGCTTACTCTTGCTAGAAACCGATGATGTTAATGCTCACTTTGCTAGACCTGAATACCCAGAGACACTGAGTTTTCACCAACTGTTCCTTAAAGAGCAACTCAGTATGAGAAATCCTCCTACAAATTCTACACTTATCCATGTCATGAGCCCTGCCAATACACTGCAGACTGTAAACAGCCAGAGAGAGCATTCCAAACAGTTAATGTCAAATAGCTCATTTTCTCTCATCTCCACACAAAATTCCTGTCATGTTGCATTACATGTAAACAACCGAGAAACTTAATGACATGCCTTTCAGTAAAAAACTCATATGGCTTTTCAGTCTGAACAGATTAATTGCAGTCTGTAACAATATAAAGTGATGCAATCTGATTACAGTTTCTATTGTTCTTTGGGATAAAATATTTTATGTGAATGCAAAGCCAAGTTTTCTGCTGGCATGATTTTATTGAATTCCATGGAAAAATAAAATGCTCATCTAAAATCCATAGTACAAAATACTAATCTAAAATCCATCGTGTCCTGTTCCAGTAAATAAATTTTATAAGCTTCTGTAAATTAGATGTGCCAGATCAGATTCCAGACCCCATGGAAATGTCCATGTCATTGAAGAGAGGCAATAGGAATATTTTGTTTTGGAGGAGACACTTCTGAATGAATTTTTTAGCACTTTATGCTTTTAGAGTGGTTTCCTACTTCCATTTTTTCACTGCCCTGTCTTCATCTTGACGTCGCACTCTTTATATCTGCTTGTCGTTCTCTTTAGTTTCATTCCTATGTACTCTCGAGTTGTTTTTCTGTTCTTGCTGCAGGCATCGTTCTGGTGTTTTGTATCAGTCCTGTAGACCCAAGCCCAGAAGCCCTGCAACACAAGTTCTGCTTGCTGCCAACAGGGATAACACAAGGAACTTCCATGAAACCTCTCCGGGTACATCCCTTACTGAGCTATATGTATGTCAACACTTTAGGATGGGGGTTTTTTTAACCTCCAACTCCTCCTCTTTTTTAAAGCAAAACATGACAGAAAATATATTCAAGAGGATAATTAATCCATGGTTTGCTTTGTTTGTCTGGTTTTGGGTATTTTTTATAAACTCAGTTTTCTTTAGTTTAGTTTTCTTTGTTTATTTTCCCGATTTGCATGATGCCATAATTGGGGGGTGATCACTGCTTGGAGAGGTCAGAAATTATCTGTGGTATTTTGAATCCCATGTAACTGCACCGGGGGAAGGGCTGAAATTTTTTGGGCAAGTGTGTGGGCTTTCCAATGGAACACCGCTCTGTCCATGCTGCTGGACTAAAACAGAAGGTCACAAATATTCTACAGAAGCTGCCGATGTCTGATTGCCTGGAACCTGTTTGAGTTATCAATACTCCAACAGTGTTTCACTTCTACAGGACTAGCACATTTTATGGAACAGGAGACATTTTTTATGTAATATTAGCAATATTACATTTAATTGTTACAATATGGCCTGACACTGGGGACCAAGGGAAGAGTACTCAATGGAAGAGCAGAAACTGCTGTACTTTGAACTGTAGCTGTGTGTATTGGAAAGGGGGAGCACATAGTTCACATCTCCGCAGGGACGTGTTCCAAATAGATCATAAGAAAGCAGGCTGAAGAATTGGAGATGTTTAAATCAGCACTGTAGAATCCTGAAGAAGAGTAAGAAAATGAGGGGGGGAAAAATTACATTTTCAAAATACTGAGTCAGTACTTTGATATGAATAGAAATCCTTTCTATAGAAATAGATTGTTTACCCCTGTCCATTTCTT